>NW_025759051.1:0-4773 GCF_021184085.1 Oncorhynchus gorbuscha | reverse complement strand
ATGTCAGTGGGTTGTAATGTCAGTGGGTTGTAACATCATCAAAGTGGGTTGTAATGTCAGTGGGTTGTAATGTCAGTGGGTTGTAATGTCATCAAAGTGGGTTATACTGTCAGTGGGTTGTAATGTCAGTGGGTTGTAATGTCATCAAAGTGGGTTATACTGTCAGTGGGTTGTAATGTCAGTGGGTTGTACTGTCAGTGGGTTGTAACATCATCAAAGTGGGTTGTAATGTCAGTGGGTTGTATTGTCAGTGGCTTGTACTGTCAGTGGGTTGTAATGTCAGTGGGTTGTAATGTCAGTGGGTTGTACTGTCAGTGGGTTGTAACATCATCAAAGTGGGTTGTAATGTCAGTGGGTTGTAATGTCAGTGGGTTGTAATGTCAGTGGGTTGTACTGTCAGTGGGTTGTAATGTCAGTGGGTTGTAATGTCAGTGGGTTGTACTGTCAGTGGGTTGTACTGTCAGTGGGTTGTAATGTCAGTGGGTTGTACTGTCAGTGGGTTGTAATGTCAGTGGGTTGTAATGTCAGTGGGTTGTAATGTCAGTGGGTTGTATTGTCAGTGGGTTGTAATGTCAAAGTGGGTTGTAACATCATCAAAGTGGGTTGTAATGTCAAAGTGGGTTGTAATGTCAAAGTGGGTTGTAACATCATCAAAGTGGGTTGTACCGTCAGTGGGTTGTAATGTCAGTGGGTTGTAATGTCAGTGGGTTGTAACATCATCAAAGTGGGTTGTAATGTCAGTGGGTTGTAACATCATCAAAGTGGGTTGTAATGTCAGTGGGTTGTACTGTCAGTGGGTTGTATTGTCAGTGGGTTGTACTGTCAGTGGGTTGTAACATCATCAAAGTGGGTTGTAATGTCAGTGGGTTGTACTGTCAGTGGGTTGTAATGTCAGTGGGTTGTAATGTCAGTGGGTTGTAACATCATCAAAGTGGGTTGTAATGTCAGTGGGTTGTAATGTCAGTGGGTTGTAATGTCATCAAAGTGGGTTATACTGTCAGTGGGTTGTAATGTCAGTGGGTTGTAATGTCAGTGGGTTGTAATGTCATCAAAGTGGGTTATACTGTCAGTGGGTTGTAATGTCAGTGGGTTGTACTGTCAGTGGGTTGTAACATCATCAAAGTGGGTTGTAATGTCAGTGGGTTGTATTGTCAGTGGATTGTACTGTCAGTGGGTTGTAATGTCAGTGGGTTGTAATGTCAGTGGGTTGTACTGTCAGTGGGTTGTAACATCATCAAAGTGGGTTGTAATGTCAGTGGGTTGTAATGTCAGTGGGTTGTAATGTCAGTGGGTTGTACTGTCAGTGGGTTGTAACATCATCAAAGTGGGTTGTAATGTCAGTGGATTGTAATGTCAGTGGGTTGTACTGTCAGTGGGTTGTAACATCAGCAAAGTGGGTTGTAATGTCAGTGGGTTGTAATGTCAGTGGGTTGTAATGTCAGTGGGTTGTAATGTCAGTGGGTTGTAATGTCAGTGGGTTGTAATGTCAATGGATTGTAATGTCAGTGGGTTGTAATGTCATCAAACTGGGTTGTCATGTCAAAGTGGGTTGTGATGTCAGTGGGTTGTAATGTCAGTGGGTTGTAATGTCAGTGGGTTGTAATGTAAACGTGGGTTGTAATGTCAAAGTGGGTTGTAATGTCAGTGGGTTGTAATGTCAGTGGGTTGTAGTGTCAGTGGGTTGTATTGTCAGTGGGTTGTAATGTCAGTGGGTTGTAATGTCAGTGGGTTGTAATGTAAGTGGGTTGTAATGTCAGTGGGTTTTAATGTAAACGTGGGTTGTAATGTCAGTGGGTTGTAATGTCAGTGGGTTGTAATGTCAAAGTGGGTTGTAATGTCAGTGGGTTGTAGTGTCAGTGGGTTGTATTGTCAGTGGGTTGTAATGTCAGTGGGTTGTAATGTCAGTGGGTTGTAATGTCAGTGGGTTGTAATGTCAGTGGGTTGTAATGTCAAAGTGGGTTGTAATGTCAGTGGGTTGTAATGTCAGTGGGTTGTAATGTCAAAGTGGGTTGTAATGTCAGTGGGTTGTAATGTCAGTGGGTTGTATTGTCAGTGGGTTGTAATGTCAAAGTGGGTTGTAATGTGAAAGTGGGTTGTAATGTCAAAGTGGGTTGTAATGTCAATGTGGGTTGTAATGTCAGTGGGTTTTAATGTGAAAGTGGGTTGTAATGTCAAAGTGGGTTGTAATGTCAGTGGGTTGTAATGTCAGTGGGTTGTAATGTCAGTGGGTTGTAATGTCAGTGGGTTGTACTGTCAGTGGGTTGTAATGTCAGTGGGTTGTAATGTCAGTGGGTTGTACTGTCAGTGGGTTGTAATGTCAGTGGGTTGTAATGTCAATGGGTTGTAATGTAAACGTGGGTTGTAATGTCAGTGGGTTGTAATGTAAACGTGGGTTGTAATGTCAGTGGGTTGTAATGTCAGTGGGTTGTAATGTCAGTGGGTTGTAATGTAAACGTGGGTTGTAATGTCAGTGGGTTGTAATGTCAAACCAGGTTGTAATGTCAGTGGGTTGTAATGTCAGTGGGTTGTAATGTCAAACCAGGTTGTAATGTCAATGGGTTGTAATGTCAGTGGGTTGTAATGTAAACGTGGGTTGTAATGTCAGTGGGTTGTAATGTAAACGTGGGTTGTAATGTCAGTGGGTTGTAATGTAAACGTGGGTTGTAATGTCAGTGGGTTGTAATGTCAAACCAGGTTGTAATGTCAACGTGGGTAACTCGTGATCTAAAAAAAAACTGAAGCGTTTTAATACGCCTCAATAGATGTTGGCAAAAAACCTCTGTCAGCTGTCTTGGGTGTGAACTGGATTGGTACCTGACTGCTGAGAATATGAATAAATCCATCTATATCACCGAGGCTCATTAACTTTGTATAGTCCATACAACTCTCACTTCTCTCGACTGTGAAGTGGCTGATACCTTAAGGATCACTTGGGTAGATAGATGTATTTGACAATTTATAAAACACAATACAACCACACTTACGATGACACAAAAAATAAGTTTGAAAACAAAAATGAGTGTTGCATACACTATACAAAGTCGATGAGCCTCGGTGATATGGACCTGATTCCATTTCCCGACGACAAGAAATCAAAGCAGACCAAAGTCGACGTTCTAAATCTGTATTCTGGACATTGCAACTTCAGTCACACGCTCAAAGCTAATGTGATTATCCAAGTCATTTTAATAAACTTTCTCCCGAGTTGCGCAGTGGTCTAACACACTGCATCTCAGTGCAAACGGCCTACCTGGTTTCATCACCTCCGGCCGTGATTGGGAGTCCCACAGGGCGGTGCACAATTGGCCCAGTGTCTTCTTGGTTTGTAAATAAGAATTTGTTCTTAATAACTGATTTAACTGTCAAACACTCCCTAAAACACCTCTGCGAGCAGGCCTTTCTAATCGACCTGGCCGTTGTATCCTGGAATGACATTGACCTCAAAACCCGTCAGTAGGTGATGCCTGGTTATTCTTTAAAAGTGCCTTCCTCACCATCTTAAATAAGCATGCCCCATTCAAAAAAAAAATAGAGTCCTATAGGGTGATATAGTCCTTGGTTCACTCCAGACCTGTCTGCCCTTGACCAGCACAAAAACATCCTGTGGTGTTCTGCATTCGCATCAAATAGCCCCCGCGATATGAAACTTTTCAGGGAAGTTAGGAACAAATATACACAGGCAGTTAGGAAAGCTAAGGCTAGCTTTTTCAAACAGAAATTTGCATCCTGTAGTACTAACTCAAAAAAGTTCTGGGACACTGTAAAGTCCATGGAGAATAAGACCTCCTCCCAGCTGCCCACTGCACTGAGGATAGGAAACACTGCCACCACCGATAAATCCACTATAATTGAGAATTTCAATAAGCATTTCTCTACGGCTGGCCATGCTTTCCACCTGGCTGCCCCTACCCCGGTCAACTGCCCGGCACCCTCCACAGCAACCCGCCATATCTATCCTACCCTGTCTTTCAAAGGTCTTCGAAAGCCAAGTTAACAAACAGTATTACCGACCATTTGGAATCCCACCGTACCTTTTCCACTATGCAGTCTGGTTCCAGAGCTGGTCATGGATGCACCTCAGCCACGCTCAAGGTCCTAAACGACATCATCACCCCCAAAGCCAATTCCTCCTTTGGTCGTCTTTCCTATCTGAATCTGGAGACTCATATCTCCCTCACTAGCTTTAAGCTGTCAGAGCAGCTCACAGATCACTGCACCTGTACATAGCCCATCTGTAAACAGCCCATCCAACTACCTCATCCCCATACTGTATTTATTTATCTTGCTCCTTTGCACCCCAGTATCTCTACTTGCACATTCATCGTCTGCACATCTACCATTCCAGTGTTTCAATTGTTATATTGTAATTACTTCTCCACCATGGCCTATTTATTGCCCTATGTCCCTTATCTTACCTCATTTGCAATCACTGTACATAGACTTTTTGTTTTCTTTTGTTCTACTGTATTATTGACTGTATGTTTTGTTTATTCCATGTGTAACTTAGTGTTGTTGTATGTGTCGAATTGCTACGCTTTATCTTGGCCAGGTCGCAGTTGTAAATGAGAACTTGTTCTCAACTAGCCTACCTGGTTAAATAAAGGTGAAATAAAAAACTAAATAAATTTGCCGAGTTACATAAACACATTTTAAACTATGTTGATCGTTATGTTACAATATTTTGTTTATTGTGGGTTTAAATTACAAACTGTCATATAAATGACTTAGTTATCTAGCAAATAAAAGACCTCAATCCAGATTACGTCTGAGGAC
>NW_025759050.1:0-4774 GCF_021184085.1 Oncorhynchus gorbuscha | reverse complement strand
TCTTTCTCTGTTTCACTCCCTCTCTCTTCTCTCTTCTCTCTCTGTTTCACTCCCTCTCTCTTCTCTCTCTGTTTCACTCCCTCTCTCTTCTCTCTCTCTTCTCTCGATTTCACTCCCTCTCTCTTCTCTCTCTTCTCTCTCTGTTTCACTCCCTCTCTCCTCTCTCTCTCTTCTCTCTCTGTTTCCTCCTCTCTCTTCTCTCTCTTCTCTCTCTGTTTCCTCCCTCTCTCTTCTCTCTCTTCTCTCTCTGTTTCACTCCTCTCTCTTCTCTCTTCTCTCTCTTTCACGTCCTCCTCCTCTCTCTTCTCTCTCTGTTTCACTCTCTCTCTCTCTTCTCTCTCTGTTTCACTCCTCTCTCTTCTCTCTCTACTTCTCTCTCTCTTCTCTCTCTCTTCTCTCTCTGTCTCGCTTCCTCTCTCTTCTCTCTCTCTTCTCTCTCTGTTCCTCCCTCTCTCTTCTCTCTCTTCTTCCTCTCTTTCTCTCTCTTTCTCTTCCCTCTCTCTTCTCTCTCTTCTCTCTCTGTTTCACTCCCTCTCTCTTCTCTCTCTCTTCTCTCTCTTCTCCCTTCCTCTCTCTTCCTCCTCTCTCTTCTCTCTCTGTTTCACTCCCTCTCTCTTCTCTCTCTTCTTCTCTCTGTTCTCACTCCCTCTCTCTTCTCTCTCTCTTCTTTCTCTGTTTCACTCCCTCTCTCTTCTCTCTCTCTTCTCTCTGTTTCACTCCCTCTCTCTTCTCTCTCTTCTCTCTCTGTTTCACTCCCTCTCTCTTCTCTCTCTTCTTTCTCTGTTTCACTCCCTCTCTCTTCTCTCTTCTCTCTCTGTTTCACTCCCTCTCTCTTCTCTCTCTGTTCTCCTTCTCTCTTCTCTCTCTTCTCTCTCTGTTTCCTCCTCTCTCTTCTCTCTCTTCTTCTCTGTTTCACTCCCTCTCTCTCTCTTCTCTCTGTTTCACTCCCTCTCTCTTCTCTCTCTTCTCTCTCTGTTTCACTCCCTCTCTCTTCTCTCTCTTCTTCTCTGTTTCACTCCCTCTCTCTTCTCTCTCTCTCTCTGTTTCACTTCCTCTCTCTTCTCTCTCTTCTCTCTCTGTTTCACTCCCTCTCTCTTCTCTCTCTTCTCTCTCTGTTTCACTCCCTCTCTCTTCTCTCTCTTCTCTCTCTGTTTCACTCCCTCTCTCTTCTCTCTCTGTTTCACTCCCTCTCTCTTCTCTCTCTCTTCTCTCTCTGTTTCACTCCTCTCTCTTCTCTCTCTCTCTTTCTCTCTCTCTTCCTCTCTCTTCTCTCTCTCTCTCTCTCTTCTCTCTCTCTTCTCTCTCTGTTTCACTCCCTCTCTCTTCTCTCTCTTTCTCTCTCTGTTTCACTCCCTCTCTCTTCTCTCTTCTCTCTCTGTTTCACTCCCTCTCTCTTCTCTCTCTCTCTCTCTCTGTTTCACTCCCTCTCTCTTCTCTCTCTGTTTCACTCCCTCTCTCTTCTCTCTCTTCTCTCTCTGTTTCACTCCCTCTCTCTTCTCTCTCTTCTCTCTCTGTTTCACTTCTCTCCTCTCTCGTTTCACTCCCTCTCTCTTCTCCTTCTCTGTTTCCTCCCTCTCTCTTCTCTCTCTTCTTCTCTCTGTTTCACTCCCTCTCTCTTCTCTCTCTGTTTCACTCCCTCTCTCTTCTCTCTCTTCTCTCTCTGTTTCACTCCCTCTCTCTTCTCTCTCTTCTTTCTCTGTTTCACTCCCTCTCTCTTCTCTCTCTTCTCTCTCTGTTTCACTCCCTCTCTCTTCTCTCTCTGTTTCACTCCCTCTCTCTTCTCTCTCTCTTCTCTCTGTTTCACTCCCTCTCTCTTCTCTCTCTTCTTTCTCTGTTTCTCTCTCTCTCTCTCTCTTCTCTCTCTGTTTCACTCCCTCTCTCTTCTCTCTCTGTTTCACTCCCTCTCTCTTCTCTCTCTTCTCTCTCTGTTTCACTTCCTCTCTCTTCTCTCTCTTCTCTCTCTGTTTCACTCCCTCTCTCTTCTCTCTTCTCTCTCTGTTTCACTTCCTCTCTCTTCTCTCTCTTCTCTCTCTGTTTCACTCCCTCTCTCTTCTCTCTCTCTCTCTGTTTCACTCCCTCTCTCTTCTCTCTCTTCTCTCTCTCTTCTCTCTCTTCTCTCTCTGTTTCACTCTCTCTCTCTTCTCTCTCTGTTTCACTCCCTCTCTCTTCTCTCTCTCTTCTCTCTCTGTTTCACTCCCTCTCTCTTCTCTCTCTCTTCTCTCTCTGTTTCACTCCCTCTCTCTTCTCTCTCTTCTCTCTCTGTTTCTCTCTCTCTCTCTCTCTCTCTTCTCTCTCTGTTTCACTCTCTCTCTCTTCTCTCTCTGTTTCACTCCCTCTCTCTTCTCTCTCTTCTCTCTCTGTTTCACTCCCTCTCTCTTCTCTCTCTCTTCTTTCTCTGTTTCACTCCCTCTCTCTTCTCTCTCTCTTCTCTCTCTGTTTCACTCCCTCTCTCTTCTCTCTCTTCTCTCTCTGTTTCACTTCCTCTCTCTTCTCTCTTCTCTCTCTGTTTCACTCCCTCTCTCTTCTCTCTTCTCTCTCTGTTTCACTCCCTCTCTCTTCTCTCTCTTCTCTCTCTGTTTCACTCCCTCTCTCTTCTCTCTCTTTCTTTCTCTGTTTCACTCCCTCTCTCTCTCTCTCTCTTCTCTCTCTGTTTCACTCCCTCTCTCTTCTCTCTCTTCTTTCTCTGTTTCACTCCCTCTCTCTTCTCTCTCTCTTCTCTCTGTTTCACTCCTCTCTCTCTCTCTCTCTCTGTTTCACTCCCTCTCTCTTCTCTCTCTGTTTCACTCCCTCTCTCTTCTCTCTCTTCTCTCTCTGTTTCACTCCCTCTCTCTTCTCTCTCTGTTTCACTCCCTCTCTCTTCTCTCTCTTCTTCTCTGTTTCACTCCCTCTCTCTTCTCTCTCTTCTTTCTCTGTTTCACTCCCTCTCTCTTCTCTCTCTGTTTCACTCCCTCTCTCTTCTCTCTCTGTTTCACTCCCTCTCTCTTCTCTCTCTTCTCTCTCTGTTTCACTCCCTCTCTTCTCTCTCTTCTCTCTCTGTTTCACTTCCTCTCTCTTCTCTCTCTTCTTTCTCTGTTTCACTCCCTCTCTCTTCCCTCTCTCTTCTCTCTCTCTTCTCTCTCTGTTTCACTCCCTCTCTCTTCTCTCTCTTCTCTCTCTGTTTCACTCCCTCTCTCTTCTCTCTCTTCTCTCTCTTCTCTCTCTGTTTCACTTCCTCTCTCTTCTCTCTCTGTTTCACTCCCTCTCTCTTCTCTCTCTTCTCTCTCTGTTTCACTCCCTCTCTCTTCTCTCTCTCTTCTCTCTCTTCTTTCTCTGTTTCACTCCCTCTCTCTTCTCTCTCTGTTTCATCTATTCTCTCTGTTTCACTGGTCTAACATCTATTCTCTCTCTCTGTTTCACTCCCTCTCTCTTCTCTCTCTTCTCTCTGTTTCACTCCCTTAGACATCTCTCTCTCTTCTTTCTCTGGTCTTCATCTAACTCTCCTTCTCTCTCTGTTTCACTCCCTTATCTCTTCTCTCTCTTCTTTCTCTGTTTCACTCCCTGTTTTCTCTAACTTCTTTCTCTGTTTCACTCCCTCTCTCTTCATCTCTGTTTCACTTCCTCTAACATCTATTATCTCTGTTTCACTCCCTCTCTCTTCTCTCTCTTCTCTCTGTTTCACTCCTCTAACATCTATTCTCTCTGTTTCACTGGTCTAACATCTCTTCTCTCTAACTCTTTGTGTCCATGCAGGTGAAAGAAGGCTCTCTCTTCTCTCTCTTCTCTCTCTGTTTTCACTTCCTCACAACTTCTCTCTCTTCTCTCTCTGTTTCACAAACTGGAGACTCGATCTTCTCTCTCGAACAGCAGGTTGCCTCGGGGAAGGCTCTCTCTTCTTTCAAACAGACTCAGACACCTGCTCACTTCTCAGCATCTGTTTCAACACCCTCTCTCTTCTCTCTCTTCTCTTCTGTTTCACTCCCTCTCTCTTCTCTCTCTTCTCAAGGAGTTTCCTAGGGACCCTCAGGAAAAAGGATCGGGAACAGGTCTCTCTCTTCTAAATGATGATTAGGGGGAATAGGAACTCTCTTCTCTCTCTGTTTCACTCCCTCTCTGAGAGGGAGGGGGAGAGAGAGGGATCAAGAGGAAAGAATCTAATCTCTTCAGAGGGTTTCACTTCCTGGGAAGCACAGGGACAAGACAAGATTAAATGACAAAACTCTGTTTCAACCTCTCTTCTCTCTGTTTCTCTGTTTCACATCCCCTCTCTGTTTCTCTCTTCTCTCTCTGTTTCCTCTCTCTCTTCTCTCTCTTCTCTCTCTGTTTCACTCCCTCTCTCTTCTCTCTCTTCTCTCTCTGTTTCACTCCCTCTCTCTTCTCTCTCTTCTCTCTCTGTTTCACTCCCTCTCTCTTCTCTCTCTTCTTTCTCTGTTTCACTCTCCTCTCTCTTTCTCTCTTCTCTCTCTGTTTCACTCCCTCTCTCTTCTCTCTCTTCTTTCTCTGTTTCACTCCCTCTCTCTTCCCTCTCTCTTCTCTCTCTCTTCTCTCTCTGTTTCACTCCCTCTCTCTTCTCTCTCTTCTCTCTCTGTTTCACTCCCTCTCTCTTCTCTCTCTCTCTCTCTCTGTTTCACTCCCTCTCTCTTCTCTCTCTTCTTTCTCTGTTTCACTCCCTCTCTCTTCTCTCTCTCTCTCTCTGTTCCTCTCTCTCTCTCTCTCTCTTCTCTCTCTGTTTCACTCCTCTCTCTTCTCTCTCTTCTCTCTCTGTTTCACTCCCTCTCTCTTCTCTCTCTTCTCTCTC
>NW_025759049.1:0-4774 GCF_021184085.1 Oncorhynchus gorbuscha | reverse complement strand
TCACCTTGTGGGCTCAGGGTTTCGAACCAATTACCTTTTGGTTATGGGCCCAATGCTCTTAACCACTTAAGCACTTTTCCAGGAACCACTTCAGTTCCAATCTATACTCCAATTCTCATTTGATAGTTATTGTTGGGCTCATCTAAGCACTGACTCGGACAGGTGTTCATATACACAGGGGAGCAGAGAGGCACGTGCCTTGACTCTGAACACCATGCAGATGTAGCTATGTAGCTTGAGTAAGTGCTAAAGCATGCCTAGATAAACACTGCCAGCCACACTCACTGATAGTCACTACTGCCAAACGGGTTATAATGCACTCCTAATCCTGACCTGACCATACCATAAAAATACCAGGTATCACACACACACACATGCATGCATGTACGCACGTGCGCATGCACACACTCACACATCTGCCAAAAGAATGTGTCAGTTTGTCCAATAAAAGCAGGAAGTGAATGTGTGTGCCTGTCCAGAAAGAAAGAGAGAGACAGTGAGGGAGAGAGAGTGAGAGAGAGACAGTGAGGGAGAGACAGTGAGGGAGAGACAGAGGGAGAGACAGTGATAGAGAGACAGTGAGGGAGAGACAGTGAGGGAGAGACCGTGAGGGAGAGACAGTGAGAGAGACAGTGAGGGAGAGACAGTGAGAGAGAGACAGTGAGGGAGAGACAGTGAGAGAGAGACAGTGAGGGAGAGACAGTGAGAGAGAGACAGTGAGAGAGAGACAGTGAAGGAGAGACAGTGAGGGAGAGACAGTGAGAGAGAGACAGTGAGGGAGAGACAGTGAGAGAGAGACAGTGAGGGAGAGACAGTGAGGGAGAGACAGTGAGAGAGATACAGTGAGGGAGAGACAGTGAGGGAGAGACAGTGAGACAGTGAGAGACAGTAAGGGGCAGACAGTGAGAAGAGACAGTGAGGGAGAGGCAGTGAGGGAGAGACAGTGAGGGAGAGACAGTGAGGGAGAGACAGTGAGGGAGAGACAGAGAGAGACAGTGAGAGAGAGACAGTGAAGGAGAGACAGTGAGAGAGAGACAGTGAGGAGAGACAGTGAGGGAGAGACAGTGAGTGTGTAGGAAGGAGTGGCATACTGTAGTCATTACTCCTCAAAATGTTTACAGTTCAACGTGGCACAGGACTCTTCCTGAGAACTCGTTGGTAAAAGGCAGCCTTGGACATGCCCCCCATCTCCCTATATTTCCCTATTGTATCCTATTTCTTCCATCTGTTCACAATAAAATACCCACTTTTTTTCAACTTCACCAAAGTAAACATCTGGCCAGTAATAAGCACTATGGCTTTTTCACCCTCTCCTTCTCCTTCTCCTCATCCCCTCCCTTTTCCTTTTGCTCAATTTACCCAACGTCCCCCCAAGGGGTTTGGCAGATTAGAAGAATAGAGAATGGGACAGAGAGAGAGAGAGAGAGAGAGAGGGAGGTTTTGAACCATGAGTTTCTCTGGCACGAGCCTGTGTAGCTATCATGTCTGCTCAAAGTAGATATACTGTACTGTATTTTTGGCACTGGATTTTCTGAAGCACAGAATAGAAAAAACTCCCATGTGAGACAGTGACCTAGATTTCCCAACAGCTAACAACACCTGAAAAGTGGCAGCATAAAAATAACCGGTGCCTACATTATAACCTAATCTGGTCTCAGATCTGTTTGTGCTGTCTTGCCAACTCCTAGGGTCAATTGGCAAGACAGCACAAACACATCTAGGACCAGGCTACCTATATCCAAATAGAAGATGATCGCTACTGACAAGACAAGACTAAATCAAACATTTATAAGTGTTCCAATTGGGAATGTCATTTCAAAATTTCATGGTTATAGTGTCTTGTGGTGTCTAGTTCTCTTGTTCCAGTGTCTTGTGGTGTCTACTGGTTCTCTTGTTTCTGGAATGTCATTTCTATTTAAATTTACTGGTTCTCTTGCTTTCTGTTACTGGTTCTCTTGTTCCTGGTAGTGTCTTGTGGTGTCTACTGGTTCTCTTGTTCCTGGTAGTGTCTTGTGGTGTCTACTGGTTCTCTTGTTTCTGGTAGTGTCTTGTGGTGTCTACTGGTTCTCTTGTTCATGGTAGTGTCTTGTGGTGTCTACTGGTTCTCTTGTTTCTGGTAGTGTCTTAGTGTCTACTGGTTCTCTTGTACCTAGTAGTGTCTACTGGTTCTCTTGTTCCTGGTAGTGTCTTGTGGTGTCTACTGGTTCTCTTGTTCCTGGTAGTGTCTTGTGGTGTCTACTGGTTATCTTGATCCTGGTAGTGTCTTGTGGTGTCTACTGGTTCTCTTGTTCCTGGTAGTGTCTTGTGGTGTCTACTGGTTCTCTTGTTCCTGGTAGTGTCTTGTGGTGTCTACAGGTTCTCTTGTTCCTGGTAGTGTCTTGTGGTGTCTACTGGTTCTCTTGTTGCTGGTAGTGTCTTATGGTGTCTACTGGTTCTCTTGTTCATAGTAGTGTCTACTGGTTCTCTTGTTCCTAGTAGTGTCTTGTTCTCTTGTTCCTGTGTCTACTGGTTCTCTTGTTCCTTGTATCTTGTTCCTCTCGTAGTGTCTTGTGGTGTCTACTGGTTATCTTGTTCCAGGTAGTGTCTTGTGGTGTCTACTGGTTCTCTTGTTCCTAGTAGAGTCTTGTGGTGTCTACTGGTTCCAAGGTCGGTCAGCCAGACTGATTTGGTAATGGAAGCACATGACAGTTGCATAACAGGTTTGTGTATACTGTAACTCTAACCAGAGATGGTGATAGTATTACAGCAATGGGGCAACAGACTCAATCAGAACAGTTAGTCAGAGCTTCAGCCAGTCTGTCGATGGGTCCAAAATGGCTCGCTATAGAGTGCAGTGCACTACTTTTGACCAGGACCCATTGAGCTCAGGTCAAAAGGAGTGCACTGTGTAGGGAATAGGGTGACATTTTGGGACAAACTGTCACAAATACACAACATAACTAGAGGAGAGAACAAGAAAGAGATCTAGAAGAGAGAGAACAAATAGATAGACAGGATGGGATACAGGGAAAGAGAGCACAATGGGATGGAGAGATATGGGGAAAAACCGAAAAGAGAGACAAAAATAAATGAGGAAGCACCCGGAGAGAAAGTATACCAGTCTAGAAGGTATACCAGTCTAGAATGTATACCAGTCTAGAAGGTATACCAGTCTAGAAGGTATACCAGTCTAGAAGGTATACCAGTCTAGAAGGTATACCAGTTTAGAAGGTGTACCAGTTTAGAAGGTATACCAGTCTAGAAGGTGTACCAGTTTAGAAGGTATACCAGTTTATAAGGTGTACCAGTCTAGAAGGTATACCAGTCTAGAAGGTGTACCAGTCTAGAAGGTGTACCAGTTTAGAAGGTGTACCAATTTATAAGGTGTACCAGTCTAGAAGGTATACCCGTCTAGGTGTACCAGTCTAGAAGGTGTACCAGTCTAGAAAGTGTACCAGTCTAGAAGGTGTACCAGTCTAGAAAGTATACCAGTCTAGAAGGTATACCAGTCTAGAAGGTGTACCAGTCTAGAAGGTATACCAGTCTAGAAAGTATACCAGTCTATGCTAGTGTGCCCTGCAGCCCAATGTGGGCACTACAGGACATGGGTACATGACAATCTTAATCAAATAAACAACCAATCCCTCAGGTCATGCCAAAGCCTACCAGCAGTCTGTGACACGACTATCATGACCATGAGAAATTCAATCTGCACCCCTATTCCCATTTGATTTAAAGAAATGTGTGTGTGCGTGTGTGTGTGAGAGAGGGAGAGAGAGTGTTAGTGTGTGTGTGTGAGAGAGAGAGAGAGAGAGAGAGAGAGAGAGAGAGAGAGAGAGAGAGAGAGAGAGAGAGAGAGAGAGAGAGAGAGAGAGAGAGAGAGAGAGAGAGAGAGAGAGAGATAGTAGTTATGTGTGTGATTGTCCTTTGTGGTGTTGATGCATTTCTTTTTCAAAGCCTCACTTCATTAACTTATGGTGATTGTTGAGCTAATGTGCACGCGCACACGCACACGCACACGCACACACACACACACACACACACACACACACACACACACACACACACACACACACACACACACACACACACACACACACACAGGACAGTAGAGCAGAACCACCCAAGTGGCTGATTGATTACTTCATTAGAGGAGACACACTCAATAGAGACAGACAGAAAGACAGGCAGGCAGGCAACACAGAAAACAGAAAAACAGAGAGACCGACAGAGAAACACAGAGAGACAGACAGAGAAAAACAGAGACACAGAGAGACACAGAGAGAAAAACAGAGACACTGTCACGTTCTGACCTTTATTTCCTTTGTTTTGTCTTTATTTAGTATGGTCAGGGCGTGAGTTGTGGTGGGCAGTCTACAGTGCCTTGCGAAAAAGTATTCGGCCCCTGAACTTTGCAACCTTTGCCACATTTCAGGTTCAAAACATAAAGATATAAAACTGTATTTTTGTGAAGAATCAACAACAAGTGGGACACAATCATGAAGTGGAACGACATTTATTGGATATTTCAAACTTTAACAAATCAAAAACTGAAAATTGGGCGTGCAAAAATTATTCAGCCCCCTTTACTTTCAGTGCAGCAAACTTCTCCAGAACTTCAATGAGGATCTCTGAATGATCCAATTTTGACCTAAATGACTAATGATGATAAATACAATCCACCTGTGTGTAATCAAGTCTCCGTATAAATGCACCTGCACTGTGATAGTCTCAGAGGTCCGTTAAAAGCGCAGAGAGCATCATGAAGAACAAGGAACACACCAGGCAGGTCTCC
>NW_025759048.1:0-4775 GCF_021184085.1 Oncorhynchus gorbuscha | reverse complement strand
CTGAGCTACGGAACACTGAGCTACGGAACACTGAGCTACGGAACACTCAGAACACTGAGCATCATCAGCAATAGAATGTTCACTGACCGTTATCAGTGATTAGCTGATAACCTACTGCTGTATAGATGAACCACTCTGCTTCTCCTTCTGGAGACTAAATGCTGGTTCTAATACTGCATAAATGTACTGCAAATACTAAAGTAATATCCTAGAAACAGTGGTGAGCCTGGTCAAGTACAGTATGATACTTTTCTATTGCTATATACTATTAACAGTCCATATTATAAATGTCACTTTTTTAAATACATACAGTTGAAGTCGGAAGTTTACATACACCTTAGCCAAGTACATTTAAACTCAGTTTTTCATCATTCCTGACATTTAATCCTTGTAAAAACTCCCTGTCTTAGGTCAATTAGGATCACCACCTTATTTTAATTAAGAATGTGAAACAGAATAATAGTAGAGAAAAATGATTTATTTCAGCTTTGATTTCTTTCATCACATTCCCAGTGAGTCAGATGTTTACATACACTCAATTAGTATTTGGTAGCATTGCCTTTTAAATTGCTTAACTTGGGTCAAACGTTTCAGGTAGCCTTCCACAAGCTTCCCACAATAATCTGGGTGAATTTTGGCCCATTCCTCCTGACAGAGCTGTTGTAACTGAGTCAGGTTTGCAGGCCTCCTTGCTCAGGGCTTGTGATGGCCCTGAGCAAGTATGCTTGGGGTCATTGTCCATTTGAAGACCCATTTGCGACCAAGCTTTAACTTCCTGACTGATGTCTTGAGATGTTGCTTCAATATATATAATTTTCCAACCTCATGATGCCATCTCCTGCAGCAAAGCACCCCCACAACATGATGCTGCCACCCCCTGCTTCACGGTTGGGATGGTGTTCTTCGGCTTGCAAGCCTCCACCCTTCTTCTTCCAAACTTATCGATGGTCATTATGGCCAAACAGTTTCATCAGAGTGCAGAGGACATTTCTCCAAAAGTCCGATCTTTTGTCCCCATGTGTAGATGCAAACCGTAGTCTGTTTTTTTTATTGCTGTTTTGGAGCAGTGGCTTCTTCCCTGCGGAGTGGCTTCAGGTTATGTCGATATAGGACTCGTTTTACTGTGGATATAGATACTTTTGTACCTGTTTCCTCCAGCATCTTCACAAGGTCCTATGCTGTTGTTCTGGGATTGATTTGCACTTACACACCAAAGTACGTTCATCTCTAAGAGACAGAACACATCTCCTTCCTGAGCGGTATGACGGCTGCGTGGTCCCATGGTGTTTATACTTGTGTACTATTGTTTGTACAGATGAACATGGTACCTTCAGGCGTTTGGAAATTGCTCCAAGGATGAACCAGACTCGTGGAGGTCTACAATTTATTTCCTGATGTCTTGCTGATTTCTTTTAATTTTCGCATGATGGCAAAACGATGTCAATTAGCCTATCAGAGGCTTCTAAAGCCATGACAACATTTTCTGGAATTTTCCAAGCTGTTTAGCACAGTCCACTTAGTGTATGTAAACATCTGACCCATCAAATCTGGAGTCTGTAAACACTGCTGGAAAATGACGGTGTCATGCACAAAGTAGATGTCTCAACTAACTTGCCAAAACTGTAGTTTGTTAACAAGACATTTGTGGAGCGGTTAAAAACAGGCTAATGACTCCTGTCTAAGTATGTAAACTCCTGACTTCAACTGTACATACTGTCTGTCCATGATGCAACCGAAGAGCAATGGTCAAGCAAAAGGCCAAAATGTATATTTTAAACAGAAGAAAGCAAAACTGTTCATATCGGAAGAAGCCTACTGAGTCTCTGAGTTGCTTCTCTCACTCGAAGATTCATCATAAATCACCATCATCAGGTTACATCACAACTATTAAGAACTAAGGAACTAAAGAATATTAAATAATAATAATAATGCACAAATAAATATTTAAAAAAAAAAAAAAAATAGAGAAAATAATGAATCAATCAATAAGTAGATAAACATGACTAAATCCAGGTCTACCTCTCTCCAATCAGGGCCAGGGTCAGCTCGGCCCCGCCCAGCTCGGCCCCGCCCAGCTCGGCCCCACCCCGCCCAGCTCGGCCCCGCCCCGCCCGCCTGGCCAAGACGCACCTTCGACCTTAAACAGAAAAGTGTCAGATCGCCACATCGCTGACTACTAGGTTTTTCAGCCTGCCTGTGACCTTTTGACCTCTGCTCTTGAGCTTTGACTTGAACTTCACCCCATATATTTAAATGTTTGACGAGGAGTATCTCTTTTTTATATTTTCTTTAGCCCCTTCAGAGATTGTGTGTGTGTGTGTGTGTGTGTGTGTGTGTGTGTGTGTGTGTGTGTGTGTGTGTGTGTGTGTGTGTGTGTGTGTGTGTGTGTGTGTGTGTGTGTGTGTGTGTGTGTGTGTGTGTGTGTGCGCGTGCGTGCGTGCGGGTGGGGGTGTGTGTGTGTGTCGAGGGTTGGAGAACATACTGTACTGCAGGACCAGTTGGTTACCTAGGCAACATTCAAACGTTGTATCAGTTGGTCATTCTTGGTCCACAATAAAACATTGAAACAGTTGGTTACCTAGGCTGACCAGCGTCCTAGCGACCCACAGGACGTCTGCAATGAGCGCTGGGAAGATGAGCAGGCTGCTCAGGACGTTGCCATACTTTATCTGGAATGGATCCATCATCGTCACGTACTTGTTTTCCCTCATTGGCTTGGCAAAGAAAAAACCACCTGCGTCAGAAAAGAGAGAAAAGAGAGAGAGGAGGAGGCGGATGGAGGGGGAGAGAGAGGAGGAGAGGGGGATGGAGGGGTGAGAGAGAGGAGGAGAGGGGGATGGAGGGGAGAGAGAGGAGGAGAGGGGGAGAGGGAGAGAGAGGAGGAGAGGGGGATGGTGGGGAGAGAGAGGAGGAGGATGGAGGGGGGAGAGAGAGGAGGAGAGGGGGATGGAGGGTGAGAGAGAGAGGAGGAGAGGGGGATGGAGGGGGAGAGAGAGGAGGAGAGGGGGAGAGGGAGAGAGAGGAGGGAGAGGGGGATGGAGGGGAGAGAGAGGAGGAGGATGGAGGGGGAGAGAGAGGAGGAGAGGGGGATGGTGGGGAGAGAGAGGAGGAGGATGGAGGGGGGAGAGAGAGGAGGGGGATGGAGGGGGAGAGAGAGGAGGCGGATGGAGGGGGAGAGAGAGGAGGAGGCGGATGGAGGGGGAGAGGAGAGGAGGAGGCGGATGGAGGGGGAGAGAGAGAGGAGGCGGATGGAGGGGGAGAGAGAGGAGGAGAGGGGGATGGTGGGGAGAGAGAGGGAGGAGGATGGAGGGGGAGAGAGAGGAGGAGGCGGATGGAGGGGGAGAGAGAGGAGGAGGCGGATGGAGGGGGGAGAGAGAGAGGAGGCGGATGGAGGGGGGAGAGAGAGGAGTATGGGGATGGAAGGGTGAGAGAGAGGAGGTGGATGGAGGGGGAGAGAGAGGAGTATGGGGATGGAGGGGTGAGAGAGAGGAGGAGAGGGGGATGGAGGGGGAGAGAGAGGAGTATGGGGATGGAAGGGTGAGAGAGAGGAGGGGGATGGAGGGGGAGAGAGAGGAGTATGGGGATGGAGGGGTGAGAGAGAGGAGGAGAGGGGGATGGTGGGGGGAGAGAGAGGAGGGGGATGGAGGGGGAGAGAGAGGAGGAGAGGGGGATGGAGGGGGGGAGAGAGAGGAGTATGGGGATGGAGGGTGTGAGAGAGAGGAGTATGGGGATGGAGGGGTGAGAGAGAGAGGAGAGGGGGATGGAGGGGGAGAGAGAGGAGTATGGGGATGGAGGGGTGAGAGAGAGGAGTATGGGGATGGAGGGGTGAGAGAGAGGAGGAGAGGGGGATGGAGGGGGAGAGAGAGGAGTATGGGGATGGAAGGGTGAGAGAGAGGAGGGGGATGGAGGGGGAGAGAGAGGAGTATGGGGATGGAGGGGTGAGAGAGAGGAGGAGAGGGGGATGGTGGGGGGAGAGAGAGGAGGGGGATGGAGGGGGGAGAGAGAGGAGGGGGATGGAGGGTGGAGAGAGGAGGAGGTTGGATGGAGGGGGAGAGAGGAGGAGGGGGATGGAGGGAGGGAGGAGGAGGGGGATGGAGCGGGGAGAGAGAGAGGAGGGAGATGGAGGGAGGGGGAGGAGGGGATGGAGGGGGAGAGAGAGGAGGGGGAGAGAGGAGGAGAGGAGGATGGAGGGGGAGAGAGAGGGAGGGGGATGGAGGGGGGAGAGAGAGGAGGGGGATGGAGGGTGGAGAGAGGAGGAGGTTGGATGGAGGGGGAGAGAGGGAGGAGGGGGATGGAGGGGGATGGAGGGGGAGGGAGGAGGAGGGGGATGGGAGGGGGGAGAGAGAGGAGGGAGATGGAGGGGAGGGGGAGGAGGGGGATGGAGGGGGAGAGAGAGAGAGAGGGGGAGAGAGGAGGAGAGGAGGTTGGAGGGGGAGAGAGAGAGGAGGGGATGGAGGGGGAGAGAGAGGAGGGGGATGGAGGGGGAGAGAGGAGAGGGGGATGGAGGGAGGAGGAGGAGGGGGATCGAGGGGGAGAGAGAGGAGGGGGATGAGGGGGAGAGAGAGGAGGGGGTAGAGGGGGGATAGAGAGGAGGGGGATGGAGGGGGAGGAGAGGAGGAGGGGGATGGAGGGGGAGAGAGAGGAGGGGGATGGAGGGGGGAGAGAGATGGAGGGGGATGGAGGGGGGAGAGAGAGGAGGGGGATGGAGGGGGAGAGAGGAGGAGGGGGATGGAGGGGAGGAGGAGAGGAATGGAGGGGGGAGAGAGAGGAGGGGG
>NW_025759047.1:0-4775 GCF_021184085.1 Oncorhynchus gorbuscha | reverse complement strand
GTTACACTGCCGTCGAGATCCAAGGAGCCATGCTCGGCAGACACGAGCAGGAATTGTCTGCTGCTCGCCATGCCGTGGAGAACCTGGCCGCTCAGGTTTCCGACCTCTCTGGACAGTTCCAGAGTCTACGTCTCGTGCCACCTGTTACTTCCTGGCCTGCCGAGCCTCCAGAACCTAGGGTTAATAACCCACCTTGCTACTCCGGGCAGCCCACTGAGTGCCGCTCCTTTCTCACGCAGTGTGAGATTGTGTTCTCTCTCCAACCCAACACATACTCTAGAGAGAGAGCTCGGGTTGCTTACGTCATTTCACTCCTTACTGGCCGGGCTCGAGAATGGGGCACAGCTATCTGGGAGGCAAGGGCTGATTGCTCTAACAAGTTCCAGAACTTTAAAGAGGAGATGATTCGGGTTTTTGACCGTTCAGTTTTTGGTGGGGAGGCTTCTAGGGCCCTGGCTTCCTTATGCCAAGGTGAACGGTCCATAACGGATTATTCTATTGAGTTTCGCACTCTTGCTGCCTCTAGTGAGTGGAACGAGCCGGCGCTGCTCGCTCGTTTTCTGGAGGGACTCCACGCAGTGGTTAAGGATGAGATTCTCTCCCGGGAGGTTCCTTCAGATGTGGACTCTTTGATTGCTCTCGCCATCCGCATAGAACGACGGGTAGATCTTCGTCACCGGGCTCGTGGAAGAGAGCTCGCATCAACGGTGTTTCCCTGCTCCGCATCGCAACCATCTCCCTCCTCTGGCTTTGAGACTGAGCCCATGCAGCTGGGAGGGATTCGCATCTCGACTAAGGAGAGGGAACGGAGGATCACCAACCGCCTGTGCCTCTATTGCGGAGTTGCTGGACATTTTGTTAATTCATGTCCAGTAAAGCCAGAGCTCATCTGTAAGCGGAGGGCTACAGGTGAGCGCAACTACTCAAGTCTCTCCATCAAAATCCTGTACTACTTTGTCGGTCCATCTACGCTGGACCGGTTCGGGTGCTACATGTAGTGCCTTGATAGACTCTGGGGCTGAGGGTTGTTTCATGGACGAAGCATGGGTTCGGAAACATGACATTCCTTTCAGAGAGTTAGAGAAGCCTACGCCCATGTTCGCCTTAGATGGTAGTCATCTTCCCAGTATCAGATTTGAGACACTACCTTTAACCCTCACAGTATCTGGTAACCACAGTGAGACTATTTCTTTTTTGATTTTCCGTTCACCGTTTACACCTGTTGTTTTGGGTCATCCCTGGCTAGTATGTCATAATCCTTCTATTAATTGGTCTAGTAATTCTATCCTATCCTGGAACGTTTCTTGTCATGTGAAGTGTTTAATGTCTGCCATCCCTCCCGTTTCTTCTGTCCCTACTTCTCAGGAGGAACCTGGCGATTTGACAGGAGTGCCGGAGGAATATCATGATCTGCGCACGGTCTTCAGTCGGTCCCGAGCCAACTCCCTTCCTCCTCACCGGTCGTATGATTGTAGTATTGATCTCCTTCCGGGGACCACTCCTCCTCGAGGTAGACTATACTCTCTGTCGGCTCCCGAACGTAAGGCTCTCGAGGATTATTTGTCTGTGTCTCTTGACGCCGGTACCATAGTGCCTTCTTCTTCTCCGGCCGGGGCGGGGTTCTTTTTTGTTAAGAAGAAGGACGGTACTCTGCGCCCCTGCGTGGATTATCGAGGGCTGAATGACATAACGGTTAAGAATCGTTATCCGCTTCCCCTTATGTCATCAGCCTTCGAGATTCTGCAGGGAGCCAGGTGCTTTACTAAGTTGGACCTTCGTAACGCTTACCATCTCGTGCGCATCAGAGAGGGGGACGAGTGGAAAACGGCGTTTAACACTCCGTTAGGGCATTTTGAGTACCGGGTTCTGCCGTTCGGTCTCGCCAATGCGCCAGCTGTTTTTCAGGCATTAGTTAATGATGTTCTGAGAGACATGCTGAACATTTTTGTTTTTGTCTATCTTGACGATATCCTGATTTTTTCTCCGTCACTCGAGATTCATGTTCAGCACGTTCGACGTGTTCTACAGCGCCTTTTAGAGAATTGTCTCTACGTAAAGGCTGAGAAGTGCTCTTTTCATGTCTCCTCCGTTACTTTTCTCGGTTCCGTTATTTCCGCTGAAGGCATTCAGATGGATTCCGCTAAGGTCCAAGCTGTCAGTGATTGGCCCGTTCCAAGGTCACGTGTCGAGTTGCAGCGCTTTAGGTTTCGCTAATTTCTATCGGCGTTTCATTCGTAATTTCGGTCAAGTTGCTGCCCCTCTCACAGCTCTTACTTCTGTCAAGACGTGTTTTAAGTGGTCCGGTTCCGCCCAGGGAGCTTTTGATCTTCTAAAAGAACGTTTTACGTCCGCTCCTATCCTCGTTACTCCTGACGTCACTAGACAATTCATTGTCGAGGTTGACGCTTCAGAGGTAGGCGTGGGAGCCATTCTATCCCAGCGCTTCCAGTCTGACGATAAGGTTCATCCTTGCGCTTATTTTTCTCATCGCCTGTCGCCATCTGAGCGCAACTATGATGTGGGTAACCGTGAACTGCTCGCCATCCGCTTAGCCCTAGGCGAATGGCGACAGTGGTTGGAGGGGGCGACCGTTCCTTTTGTCGTTTGGACAGACCATAAGAACCTTGAGTACATCCGTTCTGCCAAACGACTTAATGCCCGTCAAGCTCGTTGGGCGTTGTTTTTCGCTCGTTTCGAGTTTGTGATTTCTTACCGTCCGGGTAGCAAGAACACCAAGCCTGATGCCTTATCCCGTCTGTTTAGTTCTTCTGTGGCTTCTACTGATCCCGAGGGGATTCTTCCTTATGGGCGTGTTGTCGGGTTAACAGTCTGGGGAATTGAAAGACAGGTTAAGCAAGCACTCACGCACACTGCGTCGCCGCGCGCTTGTCCTAGTAACCTCCTTTTCGTTCCTGTTTCCACTCGTCTGGCTGTTCTTCAGTGGGCTCACTCTGCCAAGTTAGCTGGTCATCCCGGTGTTCGAGGCACTCTTGCGTCTATTCGCCAGCGCTTTTGGTGGCCGACTCAGGAGCGTGACACGCGCCGCTTCGTGGCTGCTTGTTCGGACTGCGCGCAGACTAAGTCGGGTAACTCTCCTCCTGCCGGTCGTCTCAGACCGCTCCCCATTCCTTCTCGACCATGGTCTCACATTGCCTTAGACTTCATTACCGGTCTGCCTTTGTCTGCGGGGAAGACTGTGATTCTGACGGTTGTCGATAGGTTCTCTAAGGCGGCACATTTCATTCCCTCGCTAAACTTCCTTCCGCTAAGGAGACGGCACAAATCATTATTGAGAATGTATTCAGAATTCATGGCCTCCCGTTAGACGCCGTTTCAGACAGAGGCCCGCAATTCACGTCACAGTTTTGGAGGGAGTTCTGTCGTTTGATTGGTGCGTCCGTCAGTCTCTCTTCCGGGTTTCATCCCCAGTCTAACGGTCAAGCAGAGAGGGCCAATCAGACGATTGGTCGCATACTACGCAGCCTTTCTTTCAGAAACCCTGCGTCTTGGGCAGAACAGCTCCCCTGGGCAGAATACGCTCACAATTCGCTTCCTTCGTCTGCTACCGGGTTATCTCCGTTTCAGAGTAGTCTGGGTTACCAGCCTCCTCTGTTCTCATCCCAGCTTGCCGAGTCCAGCGTTCCCTCCGCTCAAGCGTTTGTCCAACGTTGTGAGCGCACCTGGAGGAGGGTGAGGTCTGCACTTTGCCGTTACAGGGCACAGACGGTGAGAGCCGCCAATAAACGCAGGATTAAGAGTCCAAGGTATTGTTGCGGCCAGAGAGTGTGGCTTTCCACTCGCAACCTTCCTCTTACGACAGCTTCTCGTAAGTTGACTCCGCGGTTCATTGGTCCGTTCCGTGTCTCCCAGGTCGTCAATCCTGTCGCTGTGCGACTGCTTCTTCCGCGACATCTTCGTCGCGTCCATCCTGTCTTCCATGTCTCCTGTGTTAAGCCCTTTCTTCGCACCCCCGTTCGTCTTCCCTCCCCCTCCCGTCCTTGTCGAGAGCGCACCTATTTACAAGGTACATAAGATCATGGACATGCGTTCTCGGGACGGGGTCACCAATACTTAGTGGATTGGGAGGGTTACGGTCCTGAGGAGAGGAGTTGGGTTCCGTCTCGGGACGTGCTGGACCGTTCACTCATCGATGATTTCCTCCGTTGCCGCCAGGATTCCTCCTCGAGTGCGCCAGGAGGCGCTCGGTGAGTGGGGGGTACTGTCATGTTTGTCATTTATTATCATGTCTTGTCCCTGTGCTCCCCATTCTATTCGTTTCCCTCTGCTGGTCTTATTTGGTTCTTTCCTCCTTCTATCCCTCTCTCTCCCCTCCCTCTCTCACTCTCTCGCTCTCTCTTCTCTCTATCGTCTGCTCCTGCTCCCAGCTGTTCCTATTCCCCTAATCATCATTTAGTCTTCCCACACCTGTTCCCGATCCTTTCCCCTGATTAGAGTCCCTATTTATTCCTTTGTGTTCCGTTCCTGTCCCGTCGGTTCCTTGTTTAGTATTCACCATGCTGTGATTGTGTTTCGCCCTGTCCTGTCGTGTTTTTGCTGTGATTGTGTATCGCCCTGTCCTGTCGTGTTTTTTGCCTTCATCAGATGCTGCGTGTGAGCAGGTGTCTCTGTCAACTACGGCCTGCGCTACCCGAAGCGACCTGCAGTCTGTGGCCGCTTCTCCAGTTATTCCCCTCTACAGACTAGAGGATTTCTGTTATTCCCTGTTTGGACTTAAATAAACTCTGTTTCTGTTAAGTCGCTTTTGGGTCCTCTTT
>NW_025759046.1:0-4776 GCF_021184085.1 Oncorhynchus gorbuscha | reverse complement strand
ACTGTGTCTTTGTGAGATGCAGAGTAAATCAAATCAAATCAAATCAAATTTTATTTGTCACATACACATGGTTAGCAGATGTTAATGCGAGTGTAGCGAAATGCTTGTGCTTCTAGTTCCGACAATGCAGTGATAACCAACAAGTAATCTAACTAACAATTCCAAAACTACTGTCTTATACACAGTGTAAGGAAATAAGGAACATGTACATAAGGATATATGAATGAGTGATGGTACAGAGCAGCATACAGTAGATGGTATCGAGTACAGTATATACATATGAGATGAGTGTGTAGACAAAGTAAACAAAGTGGCATAGTTAAAGTGGCTAGTGATACATGTGTTACATAAGGATGCAGTCGATGTTGTAGAGTACAGTATATACATATGCATATGAGATGAATAATGTAGGGTAAGTAACATTATATAAGGTAGCATTGTTTAAAGTGGCTAGTGATATATTTACATCATTTCCCATCAATTCCCATTATTAAAATGGCTGGAGTTGGGTCAGTGTCAATGACAGTGTGTTGGCAGCAGCCACTCAATGTTAGTGGTGGCTATTTAACAGTCTGATGGCCTTGAGATAGAAGCTGTTTTTCAGTCTCTCGGTCCCAGCTTTGATGCACCTGTACTGACCTCGCCTTCTGGATGATAGCGGGGTGAACAGGCAGTGGTTCGGGTGGTTGATGTCCTTGATGATCTTTATGGCCTTCCTGTAACAACGGGTGGTGTAGGTGTCCTGGAGGGCAGGTAGTTTGCCCCCGGTGATGCGTTGTGCAGTCCTCACTACCTCTGGAGAGCCTTACGGTTGAGGGCGGAGCAGTTGCCGTACCAGGCGGTGATACAGCCCGCCAGGATGCTCTCGATTGTGCATCTGTAGAAGTTTGTGAGTGCTTTTGGTGACAAGCCGAATTTCTTCAGCCTCCTGAGGTTGAATAGGCGCTGCTGCGCCTTCTTCACGACGCTGTCAGTGTGAGTGGACCAATTCAGTTTGTCTGTGATGTGTATGCCGAGGAACTTAAAACTAGCTACCCTCTCCACTACTGTTCCATCGATGTGGATAGGGGTGTTCCCTCTGCTGTTTCCTGAAGTCCACAATCATCTCCTTAGTTTTGTTGACGTTGAGTGTGAGGTTATTTTCCTGACACCACACTCCAAGGGCCCTCACCTCCTCCCTGTAGGCCGTCTCGTCGTTGTTGGTAATCAAGCCTACCACTGTTGTGTCGTCCGCAAACTTGATGATTGAGTTGGAGGCGTGCGTGGCCACGCAGTCGTGGGTGAACAGGGAGTACAGGAGAGGGCTCAGAACGCACCCTTGTGGGGCCCCTGTGTTGAGGATCAGCGGGGAGGAGATGTTGTTGCCTACCCTCACCACCTGGGGGCGGCCCGTCAGGAAGTCCAGTACCCAGTTGCACAGAGCGGGGTCGAGACCCAGGGTCTCGAGCTTGATGACGAGCTTGGAGGGTACTATGGTGTTGAATGCCGAGCTGTAGTCGATGAACAGCATTCTCACATAGGTATTCCTCTTGTCCAGGTGGGTTAGGGCAGTGTGCAGTGTGGTTGAGATTGCATCGTCTGTGGACCTATTTGGGCGGTAAGCAAATTGGAGTGGGTCTAGGGTGTCAGGTAGGGTGGAGGTGATATGGTCCTTGACTAGTCTCTCAAAGCACTTCATGATGACGGAAGTGAGTGCTACGGGGCGGTAGTCGTTTAGCTCAGTTACCTTAGCTTTCTTGGGAACAGGAACAATGGTGGCCCTCTTGAAGCATGTGGGAACAGCAGACTGGTATAGGGATTGATTGAATATGTCCGTAAACACACCGGCCAGCTGGTCTGCGCATGCTCGGAGGCGCGGCTGGGGATGCCGTCTGGGCCTGCAGCCTTGCAGAGGTTAACACGTTTAAATGTCTTACTCACCTCGGCTGCAGTGAAGGAGAGACTGCATGTTTCCGTTGCAGGCCGTGTCAGTGGCACTGTATTGTCCTCAAAGCGGGCAAAAAAGTTATTTAGTCTGCCTGGGAGTAGGTGAACGGATGATCTCCACATGTGTGGTTCCCACCATGAAGCATGGAGGAGGAGGTGTGATTGTGTGGGGGTGCTTTGCTGGTGACACTGTCTGTGATTTAAGTAGAATTCAAGGCACACTTAACCAGCATGGCTACCACAGCATTCTGCAGAGATACGCTATCCCATCTGGTTTGCGTTTAGTGGGACTATCATTTGTTTTTCAATAGGACACTGACCTAAAACACACCTCCAAGCTGTATAAGGGCTATTTGAAGTAGATAAGAGTGATGGAGTGCTGCATCAGATGACCTGTCCTCCACAATCCCGACTTCAACCCAATTGAGATGGTTTGGGATGAGTTGGACGGCAGGGTGAAGGAAAAGCAGCCAACAAGTGCTCAGCATATGTGGGAACTCGCTCGAGACTGTTGGAAAAAGCATTCCAGGTGAAGCTGGTTGAGAGAATGCCAAGAGTGTGCAAAGCTGTCATCAAAGACAAATGGTGGCTTTTTGAAGAATCTAAAGTGTGATCATAAAAATGTGGCTTACATAGTACATAGTAAATAGGTTTCTTGAATATCACCCAAATGGATCTATTCGAGAATCAGCCCTTCCTGTTTCCTCTTCACGTAACCTGGGATAGAGAACACAAGATATTGGGTCTGATCTGCTGCCTTGTTGGTTGCAGGGGCATTGCATTGATTGGTGTTTTAATACGGTAATTCACTATCCCTCTCCCCATCCACCAAAACAGCAGGCCTGAGCTAGAACGACGACAGTAACACAGACTACGTCTCCGATGGAGCTAACTACGTCACAGTAACAGGGACTTTACTATCCCACAATCCCTCTCAATCCCAAACAGCAGCAGCGCCACAAGCCAGCGTGGTGCCAATTAGCAGGGAGCATGCAAACATATGCCCTCCTGTAGTTTCTGATTAAAGTGCATATTGATGGTATAAATTACCTCCCGGTACAATAGATTGCCAGGCATCTAGATGTAAATGTTTAATTAACCCATGGCTAAATCACTGCGCTGGTCTTCAGTGGAGGGATTAATTTACTCAGAGCACCAATAACCACAAGAGGAGCACAACCCAAGATGGCCGCTCTGTGTGGTCTGCGGCTCTGTGTGACAGATTAATCAGTGATTGGTACTGTGGTTTACCTTTCCCTAATTAGCTGGGTGGATACAGTGTTCCGAGGGGTTGTTGAGGATCCCCCCTCTCGAGGGCTCTGTTCAATCCGTCCAGGGTTACAGCGTGAATACAATGTAAAGGCAACGTTAGCGGAGACCGTATTCACGATAAAACGTTGCGTATTGTCAACTGGATTGGAAATGACCTTTACATTCCTATCGCGCAAAACATCTAGGAAAGCTTCAGCCATCCAGATTGAACAGAGTCTTCAGTGTTTATCAGGTAAACTGCCTTGTTCTGTTTATCTGGTAAACTGCCTTGTTGTGTTTATCAGGTAAACTGTCTTGTTCTGTTTATCAGGTAAACTGCCTTTGTTCTGTTTATCAGGTAAACTGCCTTGTTCTGTTTATCAGGTAAACTGCCTTGTTCTGTTTATCAGGTAAACTGCCTTTGTTCTTTTTATCAGGTAAACTGCCTTGTTCTGTTTATCAGGTAAACTGCCTTTGTTCTGTTTATCAGGTAAACTGCCTTGTTCTGTTTATCAGGTAAACTGCCTTGTTCTGTTTATCAGGTAAACTGCCTTTGTTCTGTTTATCAGGTAAACTGCCTTGTTCTGTTTATCAGGTAAACTGCCTTGTTCTGTTTATCAGGTAAACTGCCTTTGTTCTGTTTATCAGGTAAACTGCCTTGTTCTGTTTATCAGGTAAACTGCCCTGTTCTGTTTATCAGGTAAACTGCCCTGTTCTGTTTATCAGGTAAACTGCCCTGTTCTGTTTATCAGGTAAACTGCCCTGTTCTGTTTATCAGGTAAACTGCCTTGTTCTGTTTATCAGGTAAACTGCCCTGTTCTGTTTATCAGGTAAACTGCCCTGTTCTGTTTATCAGGTAAACTGCCTTGTTCTGTTTATCAGGTAAACTGCCCTGTTCTGTTTATCAAACCGCCTTGTTCTGTTTATCAGGTAAACTGCCTTGTTCTGTTTATCAGGTAAACTGCCTTGTTCTGTTTATCAGGTAAACTGCCCTGTTCTGTTTATCAGGTAAACTGCCTTGTTCTGTTTATCAGGTAAACTGCCTTTGTTCTGTTTATCAGGTAAACTGCCTTGTTCTGTTTATCAGGTAAACCGCCCTGTTCTGTTTATCAGGTAAACTGCCTTGTTCTGTTTATCAGGTAAACTGCCTTTGTTCTGTTTATCAGGTAAACTGCCTTGTTCTGTTTATCAGGTAAACTGCCTTGTTCTGTTTATCAGGTAAACTGCCTTGTTCTGTTTATCAGGTAAACTGCCTTTGTTCTGTTTATCAGGTAAACTGCCTTTGTTCTGTTTATCAGGTAAACTGCCCTGTTCTGTTTATCAGGTAAACTGCCTTGTTCTGTTTATCAGGTAAACTGCCCTGTTCTGTTTATCAGGTAAACTGCCCTGTTCTGTTTATCAGGTAAACTGCCTTGTTCTGTTTATCAGGTAAACTGCCTTGTTCTGTTTATCAGGTAAACTGCCTTTGTTCTGTTTATCAGGTAAACTGCCTGCTGTTCTGTTTATCAGGTAAACTGCCTTGTTCTGTTTATCGGTAAACTGCCTTTGTTCTGTTTATCAGGTAAACTGCCTTGTTCTGTTTATCAGGTAAACTGCCTT
>NW_025759045.1:0-4778 GCF_021184085.1 Oncorhynchus gorbuscha | reverse complement strand
AAAAAAGTATCCTTTCTTATGGACGAGGGATTTGGCAGTGCGGTCATTGAGATTTTATACTTCTTGTTGGAAGCACAGGGGGATTAGCTCAAATGGTAGAGCGCTCGCTTAGCATGTGATAGGTAGTGGGATCGATGCCTGCATCCTCCAACTATTTAGTTTAGATCAATCAGCACACATTGTTGTTGAAGCTCTGGATACTAACCCAACAATACAACTATTTCCACCACTGGGCTCACTGCAGTCACTACTTCAACCTTTACTGAACTACCATGAAAAATACTTTTAGACAGCTGAAGCAAGCATACTTTAAAAAAAGTATCCTTTCTTATGGACGAGGGATTTGGCAGTGCGGTCATTGAGATTTCATACTTCTGATTGGAGCTGCAGGGGGATTAGCTCAAATGGTAGAGCGCTCGCTTAGCATGCGAGAGGTAGCGGGATCGATGCCCGCATCATCAAACTATTTATTTTGGTTCAATCAGCACACATTGTTGTTGTAGCTCTGGATACTAACCCAACAATACAACTATTTCCACCACTGGGCTTACTGCAGTCACTACTTCAACCTTTACTGAACTACCATGAAAAATACTTTTAGACAGCTGAAGCAAGTATCCTTTCTTAGGGACGAGGGATTTGGCAGTGCGGTAATTGAGATTTCATACTTCTTATTGGAGGCACAGGGGGAGTAGCTCAAATGGTAGAGCGCTCACTTAGCATGTGAGAGGTAGCGGGATCGATGCCTGCATCCTCAAACTATTTAGTTTGGTTCAATCAGCACACATTGTTGTTGTAGCTCTGGAGACTAACCCAACAAAACAACTATTTCCACCACTGGGCTTACTGCAGTCCCTACTTCAACCTTTACTGAACTACCACGAAAAATAATTTCAGACAGATGAAGCAAGCATACTTTTAAAAAAAGTATCCTTTCTTATGGACGAGGGATTTGGCAGTGAGGACATTGAGATTTCATACTTCTAGTTGGAGGCACAGGGGGATTAGCTCAAATGGTAGAGTGCTTGCTTAGCATGTGAGATGTGGCGGGATCGATGCCTGCATTCTCCAACTATTTAGTTTGGTTCAATCAGCACACATTGTTGTTGTAGCTCTGGATACTAACCCAACAATACAACT
Organism: Oncorhynchus gorbuscha; assembly: GCF_021184085.1. Lineage (NCBI taxonomy): Eukaryota > Metazoa > Chordata > Actinopteri > Salmoniformes > Salmonidae > Oncorhynchus > Oncorhynchus gorbuscha. The sequence goes on along the minus strand of NW_025759045.1, from coordinate 3,638 downwards.
ATTTCCACCACTTGGCTTACTGCAGTCACTACTTCAACCTTTACTGAACTACCATGAAAAATATTTTTAGAGAGCTGAAGCAAGCATACTTTAAAAAAGTATCCTTTCTTATGGACGAGGGATTTGGCAGTGCGGTCATTGAGATTTTATACTTCTTGTTGGAGGTGCAGGGGGATTAGCTCAAATCGTAGACTGCTTGCTTTGCATGTGAGAGGTAGTGGGATCGATACCTGCATCCTCCAACTATTTAGTTTGGTTCAATCAACACACATTGTTGTTGTAGCTCTGCATACTAACCCAACAATGCAACTATTTCCACCACTGGGCTTACTGCAGTCACTACTTCAACCTTTACTGAACTACCATGAAAAATACTTTTAGACAGCTGAAGCAAGCATACTTTAAAAAAAGTATCCTTTCTTATGGACGAGGGATTTGGCAGTGCAGTCATTGAGATTGCATACTTCATGTTGAAGGCGCAGGGGGATTAGCTCAACTGGTAGAGTGCTCGTTTAGCATGTGAGAGGTAGCGGGATTGATGCCTGCATCCTCCAAATATTTAGTTTGTTTCAATCAGCACACATTGTTGTTGTAGCTCTGGATACTAAACCCAACAATACAACTATTTCCACCACTGGGCTTACTGCAGTCACTACTTCAACCTTTATTGAAGTAACATGAAAAATACTTTTAGACAGCTGAAGCAAGCATACTTTTTAAAAAGTATCCTTTCTTATGGACGAGGGATTTGGCAGTGCGGTCATTGAGATGTCATACTTCTTGTTGGAGGCGCAGGGGGATTAGCTCAAATGGCAGAGCACTTGCTTAGCATGTGAGAGGTAGCGGGATTGATGCCTGCATCCTCCAACTATTTAGAGGGATTTGGCAGTGCGGTCATTGAGATTTCATACTTCTTGTTGGAGGCACAGGGTGATTAGCTCAAATGGTAGAGCGCTCGCTTAGCATGTGAGAGGGACCGGGATTGATGCCTGCATCCTCCAACTATTTAGTTTGGTTCAATCATCACACATTGTTGTTGTAGCTCTGGATACTAACCCAACAATACAACTATTTCCACCACTAGGCTTACTGCAGTCACTACTTCAACCTTTGCTGAACCACCATGAAAAAAACTTTTAGACAGATGAAGCAAGCATACTTTAAAAAAATGATCCTTTCTTATGGACGAGGGATTTGGCAGTGCAGTCATTGAGATTTCATACTTATTGTTGGAGGCGCAGGGTGATTAGCTCAAATGGTAGAGCGCTCGCTTAGCATGTGAGAGGGACCGGGATTGATGCCTGCATCCTCCAACTATTTAGTTTGGTTCAATCAGCACACATTGTTGTTGTAGCTCTGGATACTAACCCAACAATACAACTATTTCCACCACTGGGCTTACTGCAGTCACTACTTCAACCTTTACTGAACTACCATGAAAAAAACTTTTAGACAGCTGAAGCAAGCATACTTTTAAAAAAATTATCCTTTCTTATGGACGAGGGATTTGGCAGTGCGGTCATTGAGATATCATGCTTCTGATTTGAGCTGCAGGGGGATTAGCTCAAATGGTAGAGTGCTCGCTTAGCATGCGAGAGGTAGCGGGATCGATGCCCGCATCCTCCAACTATTTAGTTTGGTTCAATCAGCACACATTGTTGTTGTAGCTCTGGATACTAACCCAACAAAACAACTATTTCCACCACTGGGCTTACTGCAGTCCCTACTTCAACCTTTACTGAACTACCACAAAAAATAATTTCAGACAGATGAAGCAAGCATACTTTTAAAAAAAGTATCCTTTCTTATGGACGAGGGATTTGGCAGTTCGGTCATTGAGATTTCATACTTCTTGTTGAAGGAACGGGGGGATTAGCTCAAATGGTAGAGTGCTCGTTTAGCATGTGAGAGGTAGCGGGAGCGATCCCTGCATCTTCCAACTATTTAGTTTGGTTCAATCAGCACACATTGTTGTTGGAGCTCTGGATACTAAACCCAACAATACAACTATTTCCACCACTGGGCTTACTGCAGTCACTACTTCAACCTTTATTGAAGTAACATGAAAAATACTTTTAGACAGCTGAAGCAAGCATACTTTTTAAAAAGTATCCTTTCTTATGGACGAGGGATTTGGCAGTGCGGTCATTGAGATGTCATACTTCTTGTTAGAGGCGCAGGGGGATTAGCTCAAATGGCAGAGCACTTGCTTAGCATGTGAGAGGTAGCGGGATTGATGCCTGCATCCTCCAACTATTTAGAGGGATTTGGCAGTGTGGTCATTGAGATTTCATACTTCTTGTTGGAGGCGCAGGGTGATTAGCTCAAATGGTAGAGCGCTCGCTTAGCATGTGAGAGGGACCAGGATTGATGCCTGCATCCTCCAACTATTTAGTTTGGTTCAATCATCACACATTGTTGTTGTAGCTCTGGATACTAACCCAACAATACAACTATTTCCACCACTGGGCTTACTGCAGTCTCTACTTCAACCTTTACTGAACTACCATGAAAAATACTTTTAGACAGCTGAAGCAAGCATACTTTTTAAAAAGTATCCTTTCTTATGGACGAGGGATTTGGCAGTTCGGTCATTGAGATTTCATACTTCTTGTTGAAGGAACAGGGGGATTAGCTCAAATGGTAGAGTGCTCGTTTAGCATGTGAGAGGTAGCGGGAGCGATCCCTGCATCTTCCAACTATTTAGTTTGGTTCAATCAGCACACATTGTTGTTGGAGCTCTGGATACTAAACCCAACAATACAACTATTTCCACCACTGGGCTTACTGCAGTCACTACTTCAACCTTTATTGAAGTAACATGAAAAATACTTTTAGACAGCTGAAGCAAGCATACTTTTTAAAAAAGTATCCTTTCTTATGGACGAGGGATTTGGCAGTGCGGTCATTGAGATGTCATACTTCTTGTTAGAGGCGCAGGGGGATTAGCTCAAATGGCAGAGCACTTGCTTAGCATGTGAGAGGTAGCGGGATTGATGCCTGCATCCTCCAACTATTTAGAGGGATTTGGCAGTGCGGTCATTGAGATTTCATACTTCTTGTTGGAGGCGCAGGGTGATTAGCTCAAATGGTAGAGCGCTCGCTTAGCATGTGAGAGGGACCGGGATTGATGCCTGCATCCTCCAACTATTTAGTTTGGTTCAATCATCACACATTGTTGTTGTAGCTCTGGATACTAACCCAACAATACAACTATTTCCACCACTAGGCTTACTGCAGTCACTACTTCAACCTTTGCTGAACCACCATGAAAAAACTTTTAGACAGATGAAGCAAGCATACTTTAAAAAATGATCCTTTCTTATGGACGAGGGATTTGGCAGTGCAGGTCATTGAGATATCATACTTCTTGTTGGAGCTCATTGCAGGGCTGATTAGCTCAAATGGTAGAGCGCTCGCTTAGCATGCGAGAGGTAGCGGGATCGATGCCCGCATCCTCCAACTATTTAGTTTGGTTCAATCAGCACACATTGTTGTTGTAGCTCTGGATACTAACCCAACAATACAACTATTTCCACCACTGGGCTTACTGCAGTCACTACTTCAACCTTTACTGAACTACCATGAAAAATATTTTTAGACAGCTGAAGCAAGCATACTTTAAAAAAGTATCCTTT
>NW_025759044.1:0-4779 GCF_021184085.1 Oncorhynchus gorbuscha | reverse complement strand
TGCCTCCAGTATAAGGAATAAACCAACTAGTTGGCTCCAGTATTGAGAGGTCAAAGTGCATGTATGAGGAAGAATAACAGACAACCAGACCCCCAAGAGACACTGCAAAGGCCCATGAAAGGGCAAAACAGATGGTTCAGATATTTATTATACATGTGACAAAGACAAGATAGAACGTCCAAAGGGGGCGGTGTTGCAATCTACTGCAGAGATAGCCTGCAGAGTTCTGTCCTAATATCCAGGTCTGTACCCAAACAATTTGAACTACTTTTAAAAATCAACCTCTCTAAAAACAAGTCTGTCACCGTTGCCGCCTGCTATAGACCACCCTCTGCCCCCAGATGTGCTCTGGATACCATATGTGAACTGATTGCCCCCCATCTATCTTCAGAGCTCGTGCTGCTAGGCGACCTAAACTGTGACATGTTTAACACCCCGGCCATCCTACAATCTAATCTTGATGCCCTCAATCTCACACAAATTATCAATGAACCTACCAGGTACAAACACAAAGCCGTAAACACGGGCACCCTCATGGATATCATCCTAACCAACTTGCCCTCTAAATTCACCTCTGCTATTTTCAACCAAGATCTCAGCAATCACTGCCTCATTGCCTTCATCCGTAATGGGTCAGTGGTCAAACGACCTCCACTCATCACTATCAAATGCTCCCTGAAACACTTCAGCGAGCAGGCCTTTCTAATTGACCTGGCCCGGGTATCCTGGAAGGATATTGACCTCATCCTGTCAGTAAAGGATGCCTGGTTATTCTTTAAAAATGCCTTCCTCACCATCTTAAATAAGCATGTCCAATTTGTAAGTCGCTCTGGATAAGAGCGTCTGCTAAATGACTTAAATGTAAATGTAATGTAATGCATGTCCCATTCAAGACATTTAGAACCAGGAACAGATACAGCCCTTGGTTCTTTCCAGACCTGACTGCCCTTAACCAACACAAAAACATCCTGTGGCGTTCTGCATTAGCATCGAACAGACCCCGTGAATTGCAACTTTTCAGGGAAGTTAGAAACCAATATACACAGGTAGTTAGAAAAGCCAAGAATAGCTTTTTCAAGCAGAAATTTGCTTCCTGCAACACAAAAAGTTCTGGGACATTTTATATTTACTTTACCTTCATTTAACTAGGCAAGTCAGTTAAGAACAAATTCTTATTTTCAATGACAGCCTAGGAACAGGGGCAGAATAACAGCTCAGGGATTTGAACTTGCAACCTTCCAGTTGCTAGTCCACCACTCTAACCACTAGGCTGGCCTTCTGCCCCTTCACATTGTAAAGTCCATGTAGAATAAGGGCACCTCCTCCCAGCTGCCCACTGCACTGAGGATAGGAAACTCTGTCACCACTGATAAATCCACTATAATTGAGAATTTCAATAAGCATTTTTCCTCAGCTGGCCATGCCTTCCACCTGGTTACCCCTACCCCTGTCAACAGCACTGTACCCCCCACAGCAACTTGCCAAAGCCTTCCCCATTTCTCCTTCTCCCAAATCCAGTCAGCTGATGTTCTGAAAGAGCTGCAAAATCTGGACCCCCACAAATCAGCCGGGCTAGACAATATGGACCCTTTCTTTCTAAAATTATCTGCCGAAATTGTTGCAACCCTTATTACTAGCCTGTTCAACCTCTCTTTCATGTCGTCTGAGATCCCCAAAGATTGGAAAGCAGGTGCAGTCAACCCCTCTTCAAAGGAGGGGACACTCTTGACCCAAACTGCCACAGACCTATATCTATCCTACCCTGCCTTTCTAAGGTCTTCGAAAGCCAAGTTAACAAACAGATCACCGACCATTTTGAATCCCACCGTACCTTCTCCGCTATGCAATCTGGTTTCAGAGCTGGTCATGGGTGCACCTCATCCACGCTCAAGGTCCTCAACGATATCTTAACCGCCATCGATAAGAAACCATACTGTGCAGCCGTATTCATTGTGCAGCCATATTCATAAATACAAGTAAAACTAAATGCATGCTCCTCAACCGATCGCTGCCTATACCTGCCCGCCGGTCCAGCATCACTACTCTGGACGGTTCTGACTTAAAATATGTGGACAACTACAAATACCAAGGTGTCTGGTTAGACTGTAAATTCACCTTCCAGATTCACATAAAACATCTCCAATCCAAAGTTAAATCTAGAATTGGCTTCCTATTTCGCAAACAAAGCATCCTTCACCCATGCTGCCAAACATACCCTAGTAAAACAGACCATCTTACCGATCCTTGACTTTGGCGATGTCATTTACAAAATAGCCTCCAACACCCTACTCAACAAATTGGATGCAGTCTATCACAGTGCCATCCGTTTTGTCACCAAAGCCCCATATACTACCTACCACTGCGACCTGTATGCTCTTGTTGGCTGGCCCTCGCTTCATACTCGTCGCCAAACACACTGGCTCCTGGTCATCTACAAGTCTCTGCTAGGTAAAGCCCCACCTTATCTCAGCTCACTGGTCACCATAGCAGCACCCACCCGTAGCACGCGTTCCAGCAGGTATATCTCACTTGTCATCCCCAAAGCCAATTACTCCTTTGGCCGCCTCTCCTTCCAGTTCTCTGCTGCCAATGACTACAAAAATCTCTGAAACTGGAAACCCTTATCTCCCTCACTAGCTTTAAGCACCAGCTGTCAGAGCAGCTCACAGATTACTGCACTTGTACATAGCCCATCTATAAATAGCCCAAACAACTACCTCTTCCCCTACTGTATTTATTTTGCTCCTTTGCACCCCAGTATTTCTACTTTGCACACTCATCTGTCAAATCTACCATTCCAGTGTTTTAATTGCTATATTGTATTTGCTTCGCCACCATGGCCTATTTATTGCCTTTACCTCCCTTATCTCACCTCATTTGCTCACATTGTATATAGACTTATTTTTCTACTGTATTATTGACTGTATGTTTGTTTTACTCCATGTGTAACTCTGTGTTGTTATGTGTCAAACTGCTTTGCTTTATCTTGGCCTCAAATTGCCTACCTGGTTAAATAAAGGTGAAATAAATAAAAATATATATCTATTTTTTAAATGTGTACCCAAAGGAGATCTCTATAGGGTTAGGCTGCACCACTGTACAAGATGACTTCTAATTAGAGTCTCTTTCTTTCATTTGTGTAAGAAATGGACAGAACGTCAAGAACGTTATTCAAAATCTAAAGGACTAACTGACATGCTACAGCAAACTGCACAGATAACAGTCAGAGGATTCAGATACATCCAATATTATTAAGATGCATAACATAATGAGGTTATTCACAAATTGTCTGTATTACGCAATGAATGACATCTGTACGATACAGACTAGTGATGCTGCCAAAACCAGAGGTGGTTGGGGAAACATCCAGCGAGACTTGGCTGTCATGCAGGTTTTGGCCTCAGAGTGGCAGCACTCAACACATTGTCGTTTTCACATCAGTGGTTCATCTCTGAATCCCTGTAGGCAGGGCCACCAGCTTAATGTCATGTATACCATTATTATCTGTGTCCACTGCAGGTGAGAGCTCTCCTAGTGCTTTGTGGGCCAACCTCAGGTTCTCCCTGAGATGTCCCAGGTCTCTCTCTGCCTTGGCCCTCATGATGCTTAGCTCTGTGTAGATGTCCTTGTACGTCTCTGTTGCATACCTCTTATCCTGGGGGGGACAGGGATTAGGCTATAAACAGGCACTATTACCAGGTTAAATAGAGTATGACCCATGCTAATATTTGCACAGTAATACATGGCAATAGCAGGACAATAGTGTTGTCCATCTTATGTCTACTCTTCATACATTTATACAGACAAAGGCTATTGTTATTCTGTGTGCTGTGCTGTGATCTCACCCTGTGGGCTGTCTGGAGTTCATCCTTGAGCGAGGTGATCTTCTGCTTGAGACACTGCGCCTCTGACTCCTTCACACGCAGGGAGATCTAACAGTCAGACAGAATCACAGTTGATGCCTCAGACACAGGTACAACACCAGAGGACCAAGGTGCCATAGATCAGCACAGAATGTACAGCACATGAGTATGTCATATGTTTTAGAGGCTGTAAGTTGGTCATGTTGCTAAGGGTGACATCTAGTGGTGTTACCAGTCAAAGGCAGATACAGTTTACCTTTACATCAAACTTTACTTGACTGGACTAGATAAAGATGATATTTTATCATTATTTTATACCAACATTTTGTTATACTTAAGCAACATAGCTATTGTGCAGTGAAGTACTACTGAACACTTACCTCCAGCTCATACACATCTCTCTCCTGACTAAGAGGGAAGGTGTCCTGCTTGGCCAGAGAGCAAAGTCTGGTGATCTCTGCAGCAAGATGGCCACTCAGCTCCTGGAAAGACAACCACAGTCATCATTACTAACACTGTTACTTTGTATTTGATGACAAAGACAGAATTGGGAAATACTAAGGGAAATGTAAGGGACCTTCAAGGTTTTGTTGCAGAGTGTTGTAACAGTCTGATATTGTCACGCCCTGACCGTAGAGATCGTTTTATTCTCTGTTTGGTTGGTCAGGGTGTGACTCGGGTGGGAAACTCTATGTTCTGTGTTTCTATGTTTTGGTCGGGTATGGTTCTCAATCAGGGACAGCTGTCTATCGTTGTCTCTGATTGGGAATCATACTTAGGCAGCCTTTTTTCCTTTTGTATTTGGTGGGTAGTTGACTCTGTTAGTGGCCTGTATAGCCCTAGTAAGGTTCAAGATTTTGTTGTTGTTTCTTGTTTTGTTGGCGACATTTATAATAAAGAAAAATGTACGCTCCCC
>NW_025759043.1:0-4781 GCF_021184085.1 Oncorhynchus gorbuscha | reverse complement strand
GGTCTTGGCGGGATGAATCTGATGAGAATGTTTACCTTGTGGCGTATTGACTTGCATTAACTCAGCCATTTATGTGCAATGAAGAGACCATAAAACAGCAACGATCATGAAGAGCCTACTCCTCCCCTCCTCTCTGTCTCCACTGGACCACCGCACAAAAAGCAATTAGCTAATGGTGCAGGGCTAATGCATTCTTCCGGTGTGACATCACAATGAAGGATGGGGGCTGAGTCTATAGGGGGTCGGGGGAGGCTGATGTTCTTGGGTGTATGTGCACACACATGCTCCCTACGTATTCCACTGGACCAATCAGCTGCAGGCTGCAAGCCTGCACCTGTGTTTATAATGCATCAGCAGGCCTGTTTGTGGTGTGCTAGCCTCCCTAACCCAGCTCTAGCAACTGACAACACCACAACTGCACTACCACCAGACACCAGCTATGCTCACAACCAGCCTAGAGCCCCACTCATTTTATCCTTTATGGATTACAATAGGAATGGATGATTTTGATGTTTAGGCCAAAATGATCCCACGGACAGAGATGTGAGCAGTATTGTTGTGTTTCGCTCTCTCTTTTCAATTATAGCTGTGCCGTTGAGAGGAATCAGAAGCCAGCCTGAGCATTGTTACATAACCGACAGCATAACAGACCTAGAAAAGAGGGCTTCAGATATGGCTGTTTATGACTGGCTGCAGCTCCCAGGGCTGCACTGCAAGAGCAGCTGTCAGTCACGTGGACGCCAGATTACAGAAAAGAGTGAAATTGTGCACTATGAAATATGAATGTAGCAGATGATCTGTGTGAGTGAACCTCTTCATTCATGTCAAACACAAAGCACCAGACTGTATCAAACTGGCTGCAAAGGACAGGGCTTGACTGCAATAAACTATACTGCAATTACTAGAATGCTTGTAAGCTTTTTATGCTCCTATATTTAGCCTAAATGGTTATCAAAGGGGTTACTTTCAGCAGGGCTGTGGACAATCATAACCCATTTACATCCCAGCACTAGAGATCTAGAGTAGCAAATGCTCGTTGTTGATTATTATGCTTAGCTGTGACAACTCTACTTCACACTGACTAATATGTTTCCCACATCCATGCCATGTGCTTATCAAGCTTCACATTAATTAGCTTTGATACAAGGAGGACAGATGTCAAAAGAGCAGAGAAGATGGTAAACGAAGGGGGGCAGCTGTATGGGGAATGGGACTAGGTTGTGTTTGTGAGTGTGTGTGTGCATGCGTGTGTGTGTTATGTGTTTGTGTAGTCATACCTGGCTCTGAGCGGTCCCTGAGCTGTCACTCCGGCTGAGAGGAGAGCCTCCTTGAGAGGCGGAGAGAGCCGACTGCTCCGAGGTGGAGAGAGACAACTGCTCTGGAAGCGGAGCGGTGTGCGGCTGAGGGGGGCGATGCGTGGAGGGAGTGGGGGAGCGAGTGCAGGCTGTCTGTGTCTGCATCCTCCTCCTCTTCTTCTTCTTCTTCTTCATCCTCCTCCTCCTCCTCATCCTCCTCCTCGTCTTCCTCTACACCTCCTTGTGTCAAGGTGTTTTCTCCAGCTTCCTGGTGGCAGAGCACCAGGTCCACCAGGTCTTCCTTCTCCCTGCAGGTGTCTGTAGGGATGTTGCGCAGCAGCAGGTACTGGCGCAGGTCCTTAACACGCAGCGCCATGAGCTGTGGTCTCTGGAAGGCCGTTCCGCGCAGGAGATGGCAGGTGGTGCAGCAGCGGAGACTCTCTTGCAGTACTGAGCACATGGCGCAGAAACTTTTCTTACAGTCCGAGCATATGTGCTGAGAGAAAGAGAGAGAGACAGAGAGAGATACAGCGATAGAGACTCACCACACACATTTAGAAGAGAGGCGATCCCATCAGCCAGTCATGTCCATTCCTCCTGATCAATTAATTAATAGATTTAAATAATTATTGGCATCATGGAGTCAATTAACTATCCTGGCTTTAGAACTCTTAATTACAACTAATGAGAGGGATCTGCCAAATCTACCAGACAACAGCTTTCCAATACAAGGACTCATTCCCTACGATGTCACTATGTCCTAGGAAAGAGGATGAGTTTCCCCCATTTGGCACAGACAAGCTAAATAATACTATATGGAATATTCTCTAGCATTTACAAGCTTATCTCGGTTTACTGAGGAAACTCAGATGAATCGACTGACAGGCAGTCTGAATGGAGACAGAAAAAGTGGGATATGGCCAGAAATAATTTCCATATCATTACTGTGCATTGCAAATGAGCTGTGGACCAGAAAGAGGACATTCACACTCTGACAGGTCCATTTATCAATCGTCTGTGTTAGTCCCCCAGAACCTCTCATTTCTTGACACAGATATCAAGCTGAGCCACACACACACACACACACACACACACACACACACACACACACACACACACACACACACACACACACACACACACACACACACACACACACACACACACACACACACACACACACACACACACACACACACACGTAGAATATATTCCGGGATTGAACCTCAACAGGTGTGAGCGGGCTGATAGAGCAGTCTGAGCCTGGAAGTGCAAGAACGCTGAAGCCTCCAGGGGCTTCTATCGCTGTCCCAGCATGCTACACTGTCAGTCAATGCCTAGATACGCTCTGCCATTTACCTGTCTGCAGTCTAAGCTGATGCCCTGGTGTGACCAGTATGATTGAGTATTTCATATGGAAGTTAGTTTTATTAGTTTATAAGGGGCACAGTGTTCTTCCTCATCTTTTTACACACTATTGTCATTATCCTCATCACCACCTACCTTGCGCCTGAAGACGGAGAAGGCCAGTCCACAGGCCTTGCAGAGCTGACCTGCACTCCCTGAGCTGGTGGGGGGATATGTGGAGTACCCGGCGCTGGGGGCAAAGCGGAAGGGCCCCGTCCCGGCCCCAAACCCTGGCTGCTGCCCGCGCACCGTCCCTGTGCCCATCACCTCGTTCAGCAGCCCACAGCATGACGCCCACATGGACGATGCCCCCGCCTATGAAACAAACACACAAAGAATGCACGTCTGTTCTTTTTAAATTAATGTCTCCAAGTTTGAATGCATAGTTTGGAGCCCTATTATCCATCCCAGTAGGTTCATAAACCATATGCCTTTGGCAGTACTGAAATCATAGTAGCCTTCAATGCAATCAATACAGTGCCCCAATTTCACCTCCAACACTAGACTAGAGAAAAGTACAACTTTTGTTGTAGGTTGCATTGCTAAGGGAATGGTATCTCAGACTTCTCACATCATTCGTAATTTGTCCCTGAATCCCACAATGCCTCATTGTGACCTTCAGATGCTCAACCACCTCCCCCCTCTGAAGAACTACCTTTGTAGCTCCTGAGTTCCTCTACAAAAAGCATTGAAGTATTATAATAAAGTCTCTGGGGTGTTCGCACACTAAAGAAATGTGTAGCAGTGCCTGACGGCAGCTGGCGTATTCAGAACAGGGTCCTGTGAACAGTGTGAAGGTGCAGAGGTGGATGCTATACAGCCTATAGCTCTTCAGAGGAAGGAACTTAAGATCCAAATGGAACAGAGTGAAAGACACAAAAAAACTGTGAATGTGGACTGCAAATCAGGGTCATGCACAGGGTGCAGGTGCTCAAAATGAAAAAAGGGCACCCATCTGCTATTTAGCTAGCTCTATATGTACGCTTGTTTATTCCATGTGTAACTCTGTGTCGTTTGTGTCACACAGCTTTGCTTTATCTTGGCCAGGTCTCAGTTGTAAATGAAAATGAAAATTTAAAATATATATATATTTTTTATTTTATTTAAAATTAAACATTTTTATTTTCAATTTTCACTGGTTGTGATTTATCTTCAATGCTCTTAAATAATAACTTCTTAATATAACATTCATAAACTTTGAACTTATGATATATGACTGGCTGGCTCGTGGATATTTTTAGTATACGGTAGTTAGCTAGAGTCTAATAGACTACATGTGTTGCTGCTACTGTTACAGGCTTTGTTTTTTCCATTTATATTTAGAGATTGGATGTTAGCGTGTGGGGCACGCCGATTGGTGTCACCTCGTTAGTCAGTATGTGTTACACCTGTGCTGGTTTGTCATCTCATTAGTGGGAAGGTGTTTCACCTGTGCTGGGCCAGGTGCTATTTAAGATCAGCTGGCCCAGTGTTTCTTGAGAGATGTGGAAGGTTAACGCCTCAAGTTGACCACCATTCATTTGCTTTCTAGACAAAATCTTTTATCTGATCTTCTGGTTTAAGTTTTGTGCCACTTTTTCCTTGCATTCTCTTTCCTTGGTTTTTGTTACATTTCCTAGCAAGAAAACCAAAATTGTTCACTCAAACAGAAAAGGGGAACAACCAAAACGAAACGGGTGGAGTTTTAAGTGAAAGCTGACTAGCAACAACTAGGACCTAAAAGACACCCACCAAATTTAAAAACATGGAAGAAACCTAAAGGTGGAGCAAAACTGGGAAGATCAGATAAATCATTTTGATTTAGAAATCAAATGGGGAGAGTCAAAGGTGTTAACCCTTCACCTCTTCCAAGACAACTGGAGCCCTCGGCCAGCCAATCTTAAAATAGCACCTGGGCCAGCACAGGTGAAACACATTCACACTAATGAGACGATAAACCAGCGCAGTTGTAATGCAAACTGCATACAAAAATATATATTCCACCACCCAAAGGACAGTTGGGAGTGGGAGGGCAAAGGTTGACCCCTATCTGTGAACGTGCCTGCTGCAAATACATTATTATGAGAACTCTTTGGGTCT
>NW_025759042.1:0-4781 GCF_021184085.1 Oncorhynchus gorbuscha | reverse complement strand
CTAACCACTAGGCCACCCCTGCCTCTAGCAACCCCTCGCCCTAACCACTAGGCCGCCCTAGCCCCTAACCACTCAGGCCACCCCTAACCACTAGGCCACCAACCCTCCGCCCCTAACCACTAGGCCGCCCCTAACCACTAGGCCAGCCCTAACCACTAGGCCACCCTAACCACTAGGCCACCCCTAACCACTAGGCCACCCCTAACCACTAGGCCACCCCTAACCACTAGGCCACCCCTAACCACTAGGCCACCCCTAACCACTAGGCCACCCCTAGCCACTAGGCCACCCCTCGCCCCTAGGCCACCCTCGCCCCTAGGCCACCCTCGCCCCTAGGCCACCCTCGCCCCTAGGCCACCCTCGCCCCTAGGCCACCCCTCGCCCCTAGGCCACCCCTCGCCCCTAGGCCACCCCTCGCCCCTAGGCCACCCCTCGCCCCTAGGCCACCCCTAACGCCACTAGGCCACCCCCTCACCACTAGGCCACCCCTCAGCCACTAGGCCACCCCTGACCACTAGGCCACCCCTAACCACTCAGGCCACCCCTAACCACTAGGCCACCCCTAACCACTAGGCCACCCCTAACCACTAGGCCACCCCCCGCCCCCTAACCACTAGGCCACCCCTAACCACTAGGCCACCCCTAACCACTAGGCCACCCCTAACCACTAGGCCACCCCTAACCACTAGGCCACCCCTAACCACTAGGCCACCCCTAACCACTCAGGCCACCCCTAACCACTAGGCCACCTCGCCCTAACCACTAGGCCACCCCTCGCCCTAACCACTAGGCCACCCCTCGCCCCTAACCACTAGGCCACCCCTCGCCCCTAACCACTAGGCCACCCTCGCCCTAACCACTAGAGCCACCCCCTCGCCCCTAACCACTAGGGCCACCCTCCCCCCTCCCTCGCCCCCTAACCACTAGGCCACCCTCGCCCTAACCACTAGGGCCACCCGCCCCTAACCACTCAGGCCACCCTCGCCCCTAACCACTAGGCCACCCTCGCCCCTAACCACTAGGCCACCCCTCGCCCCTAACCACTAGGCCACCCCTCGCCCCTAACCACTAGGCCACCCTCGCCCCTAACCACTAGGCCACCCCTCGCCCCTAACCACTAGGCCACCCCTCGCCCCTAACCACTAGGCCACCCCTCGCCCCTAACCACTAGGCCACCCTCGCCCTAACCACTAGGCCACCCTCGCCCTAACCACTAGGCCACCCCTCGCCCCTAACCACTAGGCTACCCTACCCAAGATTGATCCATTTACAGGGTGAAATGTGATAAACTATAAAAGAAGTGTTGAAAAGTGAAAAGTTTGCTATGGTCTGCAATAACTTACCTACTATACATAAACAAATCTCATTCCCCAACATTTTCCTCAATTCTTTGACCCAGTTTTTCACCTACAAAGCAAAGACATTACATTTCAGATCGATTTACAGTTCAAGAAAAGAACATTTCAACATTAGAACACAGAGACACCGATGCAAATTAAATATGAATATCAAAAGAAACCATTTTCCATAATCATACATCTTGACATTTCTATGTAACTCATTTTTGAAATGATGTTCTTCTCTCCAGAGGCTGTGTTCCTAATAGCACCCCGTTTCCCTATGGGCCCTGGTCAAATGTAGTGCACTGTATAGGGAATTAGGGTGCTCTTTGGGACACGGCTCTCCGCTGTTCTCCCCGAGGAGATCATAGCCACCTTCTGGAAAGAGTCCTCATCTGTGATGTCATAGACCAATATGGCTCCGTTGGAGTCTCTGTAGTAGATGGGACCTAAGGCGTGGAAGCGCTCCTGACCTGCTGTATCCTGGGGTAGAGCGAGAGAGCGCAGAGAGCAGAGCGACAGAGAGAGACAGAGAGAGACAGAGAGAGACAGAGAGAGACAGAGACAGAGAGACAGAGAGAGACAGAGAAGACAGAGACGACAGAGAGAGACAGAGAGAGAGAGAGACAGAGAGAGAGACAGAGAGAGAGAGAGACAGAGAGAGAGAGAGAGACAGAGACGAGAGAGACAGAGAGAGACAGAGAGAGAGAGAGAGAGAGACGAGAGAGAGAGAGAGAGAGAGAGAGAGAGAGAGAGTCCACTGTTCAAGCCTCTGGAAAAAGACTGTTTGACATGGACAGTGACTCTGGCTACAGTTTGGTGGCGAGAACAACATTACACACCAGGAAGAAACACCTGCAAGCCAGACTGATTCAGACAAATAATGTCAACGATGCATCTCTCCCTGCCTGCAACAGACTGACTCAAATCAGAATGGATGCCGGATTCCTGTTCCTATTGCATCAAATGAGGCAGGACCATATGTTATAGGACAGAGAGATCACTGCAGGACCATATGTTATAGGACAGGGGGAGATCACTGCAGGACCATATGTTATAGGACAGAGAGATCACTGCAGGACCATATGTTACAGGACAGGAGGGAGATCACTGCAGGACCATATGTTATTGGACAGAGAGATCACTGCAGGACCATATGTTATAGGACAGAGAGATCACTGCAGGACCATATGTTATAGGACAGAGAGAGATCACTGCAGGACTATATGTTATAGGACAGAGAGAGATCACTGCAGGACCATATGTTATAGGACAGGGGGAGATCACTGCAGGACCATATGTTACAGGACAGAGAGATCACTGCAGGACCATATGTTACAGGACAGAGAGAGAGAGAGATCACTGCAGGACCATATGTTACAGGACAGAGAGAGAGATCACTGCAGGACCATATGTTACAGGACAGAGAGAGAGATCACTGCAGGACCATATGTTACAGGACAGAGAGAGAGAGATCACTGCAGGACCATATGTTACAGGACAGAGAGATCACTGCAGGACCATATGTTACAGGACAGAGAGAGAGAGATCACTGCAGGACCATATGTTACAGGACAGAGAGAGAGAGATCACTGCAGGACCATATGTTACAGGACAGAGAGAGAGATCACTGCAGGACCATATGTTACAGGACAGAGAGAGGAGATCACTGCAGGACCATATGTTACAGGACAGAGAGAGAGATCACTGCAGGACCATATGTTACAGGACAGAGAGAGAGAGATCACTGCAGGACCATATGTTACAGGACAGAGAGAGATCACTGCAGGACCATATGTTATAGGACAGAGAGAGAGAGATCACTGCAGGACCATATGTTACAGGACAGAGAGATCACTGCAGGACCATATGTTACAGGACAGAGAGAGAGAGATCACTGCAGGACCATATGTTACAGGACAGAGAGAGAGAGATCACTGCAGGACCATATGTTACAGGACAGAGAGAGAGAGAGATCACTGCAGGACCATATGTTACAGGACAGAGAGAGAGAGATCACTGCAGGACCATATGTTACAGGACAGAGAGAGAGAGATCACTGCAGGACCATATGTTACAGGACAGAGAGAGATCACTGCAGGACCATATGTTACAGGACAGAGAGAGAGATCACTGCAGGACCATATGTTACAGGACAGAGAGAATCACTGCAGGACCATATGTTATAGGACAGAGAGAGATCACTGCAGGACCATATGTTACAGGACAGAGAGAGAGAGGATCACTGCAGGACCATATGTTACAGGACAGAGAGAGAGAGATCACTGCAGGACCATATGTTACAGGACAGAGAGAGAGAGATCACTGCAGGACCAGTATATGTTACAGGACAGAGAGAGAGAGAGATCACTGCAGGACCATATGTTACAGGACAGAGAGAGAGAGATCACTGCAGGACCATATGTTACAGGACAGAGAGAGAGAGAGATCACTGCAGGACCATATCATTTCTTCGAGGATTAACAGGAAGTCAAAGCAGATTAAGGGATCTACATCCTGTTCCCCATATGAGCTCTGGTCAAAAGCAGTGCACCATGTAGGGAACAGGATGCCATTTGGGACCCAGAGGAGTGTCCGACACGCAGAGAGAGAGAGCGAGAGAGCGAGAGAAAGAGAGAGAGAGAGAGAAGGCCTTACCCAGATGGCCAGGTTCACCCTCTTCCCTGTGATGTTGAGCTTCTTGGTGAGGAAGGAGCGCCTGGAAGAGACAAAACACATTAGTCTTGTGTCTGGAGAAACACACACACAGTAACAGGCCCTGACACAGTATAACTAGATTCAGCTCCTAGCAACAAGGTGAGGAAGAAACCGCGTCACGACTCAGGGAGGAACAGGGCCCAGCCGTCATCAGCTGAGACACGGGCCCTGGTGAACAGGGAGCCAGGCATCAGCTGAACAGGGACAGGCATCAGCGAGACCGCTCGGGTGAACAGGGACAGGCATCAGCTGAGACACGGACCCTGGTGAACAGGGACAGGCATCAGCTGAGACACGGGCCCTGGTGAACAGGGACAGGCATCAGCTCGAGGATCAGCGGAATCACCGGTGAACAGGGACAGGCATCAGCTGAGACACGGGCCCTGGTGAACAGGGACAGGCATCAGCTGAGAACACGGGCCCTGGTGAACAGGGACAGGCATCAGCTGAGACACGGGCCCTGGTGAACAGGGACAGGCATCAGCTGAGACACGGGCCCTGGTGAACAGGGACAGGCATCAGCTGAGACACGGGCCCTGGTGAACAGGGACAGGCATCAGCTGAGACACGGGCCCTGGTGAACAGGGGCAGGCATCAGCTGAGACAGGCCTGGTGAACAGGACAGCCATCAGCTGACCACGAGGCCCTGGTGAACAGGGACAGGCATCAGCTGAGACACGAAGCCCTGGTGAACAGGACAGTCATCAGCTGAGACACGGGCCC
>NW_025759041.1:0-4782 GCF_021184085.1 Oncorhynchus gorbuscha | reverse complement strand
AGTAGCATTATGGCTCCATAACAGACCACAGAGTTACAGAGACATTATAGCTCCCGCTAATAGACCACAGAGTTACAGAACATTATAGCTCCCATAACAGACCACAGAGTTACAGAGACATTATAGCTCCCATAACAGACCACAGAGTTACAGAGACATTATAGCTCCCATAACAGACCCGCAAGTTGCAAGAGACAATTATAGCTCCCATAACAGACACAGAGTTACAGGGCGCAGTATAGCTCCCATAACAGACCACAGTTACAGAGACATTATAGCTCCCATAACAGACCACAGAGTTACAGAGACATTATAGCTCCCATAACAGACCACAGAGTTACAGAGACATTATAAGCTCCCATAACTGAGGACAGAGTTACAGAGACATTATAGCTCCCATAACAGACCAGAGTTACAGAGACATTATAGCTCCCATAACAGACCACAGAGTTACAGAGACATTATAGCTCCCATAACAGACCACAGAGTTAGAGACATTATAGCTCCCATAACAGACCAGAGTTACAGAGACATTATAGCTCCCATAACAGACCAGAGAGTTACAGAGACATTATAGCTCACATAACAGACCACAGAGTTACAGAGACATTATAGCTCCCATAACAGACCACAGAGTTACAGAGACATTATAGCTCCCATAACAGACCACAGAGTTACAGAGACATTATAGCTCCCATAACAGACCACAGAGTTACAGAGACATTATAGCTCCCATAACAGACCACAGAGTTACAGAGACATTATAGCTCCCATAACAGACCACAGAGTTACAGAGACATTATAGCTCCCATAACAGACCACAGAGTTACAGAGACATTATAGCTCCCATAACAGACCACAGAGTTACAGAGACATTATAGCTCCCATAACAGACCACAGAGTTACAGAGACATTATAGCTCCCATAACAGACCACAGAGTTACAGAGACATTATAGCTCCCATAACAGACCACAGAGTTACAGAGACATTATAGCTCCCATAACAGACCACAGAGTTACAGAGACATTATAGCTCCCATAACAGACCACAGAGTTACAGAGACATTATAGCTCCCATAACAGACCACAGAGTTACAGAGACATTATAGCTCCCATAACAGACCACAGAGTTACAGAGACATTATAGCTCCCATAACAGACCAGAGTTACAGAGACATTATAGCTCCCATAACAGACCAAGAGTTACAGAGACATTATAGCTCCCATAACAGACCAAGAGTTACAGAGACATTATAGCTCCCATAACAGACCAAGAGTTACAGAGACATTATAGCTCCCATAACAGACCACAGAGTTACAGAGACATTATAGCTCCCATAACAGACCACAGAGTTACAGAGACATTATAGCTCCCATAACAGACCACAGAGTTACAGAGACATTATAGCTCCCATAACAGACCACAGAGTTACAGAGACATTATAGCTCCCATAACAGACCACAGAGTTACAGAGACATTATAGCTCCCATAACAGACCACAGAGTTACAGAGACATTATAGCTCCCATAACAGACCACAGAGTTACAGAGACATTATAGCTCCCATAACAGACCACAGAGTTACAGAGACATTATAGCTCCCATAACAGACCACAGAGTTACAGAGACATTATAGCTCCCATAACAGACCACAGAGTTACAGAGACATTATAGCTCCCATAACAGACCACAGAGTTACAGAGACATTATAGCTCCCATAACAGACCACAGAGTTACAGAGACATTATAGCTCCCATAACAGACCACAGAGTTACAGAGACATTATAGCTCCCATAACAGACCAGAGTTACAGAGACATTATAGCTCCCATAACAGACCAGAGTTACAGAGACATTATAGCTCCCATAACAGACCACAGAGTTACAGAGACATTATAGCTCCCATAACAGACCAGAGTTACAGAGACATTATAGCTCCCATAACAGACCAAGAGTTACAGAGACATTATAGCTCCCATAACAGACCAGAGTTACAGAGACATTATAGCTCCCATAACAGACCACAGAGTTACAGAGACATTATAGCTCCCATAACAGACCAGAGAGTTACAGAGACATTATAGCTCCCATAACTGAGGACAGAGTTAGAGAGACATTATAGCTCCCATAACAGACCACAGAGTTACAGAGACATTATAGCTCCCATAACAGACCACAGAGTTACAGAGACATTATAGCTCCCATAACAGACCACAGAGTTACAGAGACATTATAGCTCCCATAACTGAGGACAGAGTTAGAGAGACATTATAGCTCCCATAACAGACCACAGAGTTAAGAGACATTATAGCTCCTATAACAGACCACAGAGTTACAGAGACATTATAGCTCCCATAACAGACCACAGAGTTAGAGACATTATAGCTCCTATAACAGACCACAGAGTTACAGAGACATTATAGCTCCCATAACAGACCACAGAGTTAAGAGACATTATAGCTCCTATAACAGACCACAGAGTTACAGAGACATTATAGCTCCCATAACAGACCACAGAGTTACAGAGACATTATAGCTCCCATAACAGAGCACAGAGTTAGAGAGACATTATAGCTCCCATAACAGACCACAGAGTTAGAGACATTATAGCTCCTATAACAGACCACAGAGTTACAGAGACATTATAGCTCCCATAACAGACCACAGAGTTACAGAGACATTATAGCTCCCATAACAGACCAGAGAGTTACAGAGACATTATAGCTCCCATAACTGAGGACAGAGTTAGAGAGACATTATAGCTCCCATAACAGACCACAGAGTTACAGAGACATTATAGCTCCCATAACAGACCACAGAGTTACAGAGACATTATAGCTCCCATAACAGACCACAGAGTTACAGAGACATTATAGCTCCCATAACAGACCAGAGAGTTACAGAGACATTATAGCTCCCATAACAGACCAGAGAGTTACAGAGACATTATAGCTCCCATAACAGACCAGAGAGTTACAGAGACATTATAGCTCCCATAACAGACCAGAGAGTTACAGAGACATTATAGCTCCCATAACAGACCAGAGAGTTACAGAGACATTATAGCTCCCATAACAGACCACAGAGACATTATAGCTCCCATAACAGACCAGAGAGTTACAGAGACATTATAGCTCCCATAACAGACCAGAGTTACAGAGACATTATAGCTCCCATAACAGACCACAGAGTTACAGAGACATTATAGCTCCCATAACAGACCAGAGAGTTCAGAGACATTATAGCTCCCATCAGACCAAGAGTTACAGAGACATTATAGCTCCCATAACTGACCACAGAGTTACAGAGACATTATAGCTCCCATAACAGACCACAGAGTTACAGAGACATTATAGCTCCCATAACAGACCACAGAGTTACAGAGACATTATAGCTCCCATAACAGACCAGAGAGTTACAGAGACATTATAGCTCCCATAACAGACCACAGAGTTACAGAGACATTATAGCTCCCATAACAGACCAGAGAGTTACAGAGACATTATAGCTCCCATAACAGACCACAGAGTTACAGAGACATTATAGCTCCCATAACAGACCACAGAGTTACAGAGACATTATAGCTCCCATAACAGACCACAGAGTTACAGAGACATTATAGCTCCCATAACAGACCACAGAGTTACAGAGACATTATAGCTCCCATAACAGACCAGAGAGTTACAGAGACATTATAGCTCCCATAACAGACCACAGAGTTACAGAGACATTATAGCTCCCATAACAGACCACAGAGTTACAGAGACATTATAGCTCCCATAACAGACCACAGAGTTACAGAGACATTATAGCTCCCATAACAGACCACAGAGTTACAGAGACATTATAGCTCCCATAACAGACCACAGAGTTACAGAGACATTATAGCTCCCATAACAGACCACAGAGTTATAGAGACATTATAGCTCCCATAACAGACCACAGAGTTACAGAGACATTATAGCTCCCATAACAGACCACAGAGTTACAGAGACATTATAGCTCCCATAACAGACCACAGAGTTACAGAGACATTATAGCTCCCATAACAGACCACAGAGTTACAGAGACATTATAGCTCCCATAACAGACCACAGAGTTACAGAGACATTATAGCTCCCATAACAGACCACAGAGTTACAGAGACATTATAGCTCCCATAACAGACCACAGAGTTACAGAGACATTATAGCTCCCATAACAGACCACAGAGTTACAGAGACATTATAGCTCCCATAACAGACCACAGAGTTACAGAGACATTATAGCTCCCATAACAGACCAGAGAGTTACAGAGACATTATAGCTCCCATAACAGACCACAGAGACATTATAGCTCCCATAACAGACCACAGAGTTACAGAGACATTATAGCTCCCATAACAGACCACAGAGTTACAGAGACATTATAGCTCCCATAACTGAGGACAGAGTTAAGAGACATTATAGCTCCCATAACAGACCACAGAGTTAGAGACATTATAGCTCCTATAACAGACCACAGAGTTACAGAGACATTATAGCTCCCATAACAGACCACAGAGTTACAGAGACATTATAGCTCCCATAACAGACCACAGAGTTACAGAGACATTATAGCTCCCATAACAGACCACAGAGTTACAGAGACATTATAGCTCCCATAACAGACCACAGAGTTACAGAGACATTATAGCTCCCATAACAGACCACAGAGTTACGAGAGACATTATAGCTCCCATAACAGACCACAGAGTTAGAACATTATAGCTCCTATAACAGACCACAGAGTTACAGAGACATT
>NW_025759040.1:0-4783 GCF_021184085.1 Oncorhynchus gorbuscha | reverse complement strand
AAGGTGTCATGCAGGTGAAAGAGGACCCAAACGCGACTTAACAGAAACAGAGTTTATTAATGTTCAAAACGGAATAACTGAAATCCTCTAGATTTGTAGAAGGGAAAACAACTGGAGAAGCGGCCACAGACTGCAGGTCGCTTCGGGTAGGCGCAGGCCGTAGTCGACTGAGACACCTGCTCACACGCAGCGTCTGATGAAGGCACAAAACACGACAGGACAGGGTGATACACAATCACGGCAAAAACACGACAGGACAGGGCGAAACGCAATCACAGCATGGTGAATACAAAACAAGGAACCGACGGCACAGGAACGGAACACAAAGGAATAATAGGGACTCTAATCAGGGAAAGGATCGGGAACAGGTGTGGGAAGACTAAATGATGATAGGGAATAGGAACAGCTGGGAGCAGGAACGGAACGAGTGAGAGAAGAGAGCGAGAGAGTGAGAGAGGGAGGGGAGAGAGAGGGCTAGAAGGAGGGAAAGAACCAAATAAGACCAAGCAGAGGGAAACGAATAGAATGGGAAGCACAGGACAAGACAAGATAATAAATGACAAACATGACAGTACCCCCCCACTCACCGAGCGCCTCCTGGCGCTCGAGGAGGAACACTGGCGGCAACGGAGGAACTATAGATCAAACGGTCCAGCACGCTCCGAGAAAGAACCCAACTCCCCTCAGGACCGTAACGAAAACGATAAAAAAGGAAACTAGGTACTACTCTAAAAAAAAATGAGAACTAGGGACAGACTGAGACACAGCAAGGGCAGGACAAGAACAGGAGAGATGCGATGGCAGGGAACAGACTGAGACCCAGCAAGACCAGGAGCAGAAGCAGAAAAAAATTACCAGACTTCTTCTGCGCGCAGTCTGAACACGCAGCCACGAAACGGCGCGTGTCACGCTCCTGAGTCGGCCACCAAAAGCGCTGGCGAATAGACGCAAGAGTGCCTCGAACACCGGGATGACCAGCTAACTTGGCAGAGTGAGCCCACTGAAGAACAGCCAGACGAGTGGAAACAGGAACGAAAAGGAGGTTACTAGGACAAGCGCGCGGCGACGCAGTGTGCGTGAGTGCTTGCTTAACCTGTCTTTCAATTCCCCAGACTGTCAACCCGACAACACGCCCATAAGGAAGAATCCCTCGGGATCAGTAGAAGCCACAGAAGAACTAAACAGACGGGATAAGGCATCAGGCTTGGTGTTCTTGCTACCCGGACGGTAAGAAATCACAAACTCGAAACGAGCGAAAAACAACGCCCAACGAGCTTGACGGGCATTAAGTCGTTTGGCAGAACGGATGTACTCAAGGTTCTTATGGTCTGTCCAAACGACAAAAGGAACGGGTCGCCCTCCAACCACTGTCGCCATTCGCCTAGGGCTAAGCGGATGGCGGGCAGTTCACGGTTACCCACATCATAGTTGCGCTCAGATGGCGACAGGCGATGAGAAAAATAAGCGCACGGATGAACCTTATCACAGACTGGAAGCTGGACAGAATGGCTCACGCCTACCTCTGAAGCGTCAACCTCGACAATGAATTGTCTAGTGACGTCAGGAGTAACGAGGATAGGAGCGGACGTGAAACGTTCTTTTAAAGATCAAAAGCTCCCTGGGCGGAACCGGACCACTTAAAACACGTCTTGACAGAAGTAAGAGCTGTGAGAGGGGCAGCAACTTGACCGAAATTACGAATGGAAACGCCGATAGAAATTAGCGAACCTAAAAGCGCTGCAACTCGACACGTGACCTTGGAACGGGCCAATCACTGACAGCTTGGACCTTAGCGGAATCCATCTGAATGCCTTCAGCGGAAATAACGGAACCGAGAAAAGTAACGGAGGAGACATGAAAAGAGCACTTCTCAGCCTTTACGTAGAGACAATTCTCTAAAAGGCGCTGTAGAACACGTCGAACGTGCTGAACATGAATCTCGAGTGACGGAGAAAAATCAGGATATCGTCAAGATAGACAAAAACAAAAATGTTCAGCATGTCTCTCAGAACATCATTAACTAATGCCTGAAAAACAGCTGGCGCATTGGCGAGACCGAACGGCAGAACCCGGTACTCAAAATGCCCTAACGGAGTGTTAAACGCCGTTTTCCACTCGTCCCCCTCTCTGATGCGCACGAGATGGTAAGCGTTACGAAGGTCCAACTTAGTAAAGCACCTGGCTCCCTGCAGAATCTCGAAGGCTGATGACATAAGGGAAGCGGATAACGATTCTTAACCGTTATGTCATTCAGCCCTCGATAATCCACGCAGGGGCGCAGAGTACCGTCCTTCTTCTTAACAAAAAGAACCGCCCCGGTCGAGAAGAAGAAGGCATCTATGGTACCGGCCAAGAGACACAGACAAATAATCCTCGAGAGCCTTACGTTCGGGAGCCGACAGAGAGTATAGTCTACCTCGAGGAGGCGTGGTCCCTGGAAGGAGATCAATACTACAATCATACGACCGGTGAGGAGGAAGGGAGTTGGCTCGGGACCGACTGAAGACCGTGCGCAGATCATGATATTCCTCCGGCACTCCTGTCAAATCGCTGGTTCTCCTGAGAAGTAGGGAGAGAAGAAACGGAGGGATGGCAGACATTAAACACTTCACATGACAAGAAACGTTCCAGGATAGGATAGAATTACTAGACCAATTAATAGAAGGATTATGACATACCAGCCAGGTGACCCAAAACAACAGGTGTAAACGGTGAACGGAAAATCAAAAAGAAATAGTCTCACTGTGGTTACCAGATACTGTGAGAGGTTAAAGGTAGTGTCTCAAATTTGATACTGGGAAGATGACTACCATCTAAGGCAAACATGGGCGTAGGCTTGTCTAACGGTCTGAAAGGAATGTTATGTTTCCGAACCCATGCTTCGTCCATGAAACAACCCTCAGCCCCAGAGTCAATCAAGGCACTGCATGGCACCCGAACCGGTCCAGCGAGATGGACCTATTATAGTAGTACAAGATCTAGATGAAGGGACCTAGTAGCGCTCACTCAGTAGCCCTCCGCTTACTGATGGGCTTCCTGGCCTCTTACTGACATGAATTAACAAATGTCCAGCAACTCCGCAATAGAGGCACAGGCGGGCAGATCCTCCATGCCCTCTCCTTAGTCGAGATGCGAATCCCTCCCAGCTGCATGGGCTCAGTCTCAAAAGCCAGAGGAGGGAGATGGTTGCGATGCGGAGCAGGAAACACCGTTGATGCGAGCTCTCTTCCACGAGTCCCGGTGACGAAGATCTACCCGTCGTTCTATGCGGATGGCGAGAGCAATCAAAGAGTCCATCTGAAGGAACCTCCCGGGAGAGAATCTCATCCTTAACCACTGCGTGGAGTCCTCCAGAAAACGAGCGAGCAGCGCCAAGCCTGTTCCACTCACTAGAGGCAGCAAGAGTGCGAAACTCAATGGAATAATCCGTTATGGACCGTTCACCTTGGCATAAGGAAGCCAGGGCCCTAGAAGCCTCTCCCACCAAAAACTGAACGGTCAAAAACCTGAATCATCTCCTCTTTAAGTTCTGGAATTTGTTAGAGCAATCAGCCCTTGCCTCCCAGATAGCTGTGCCCCATTCTCGAGCCCGGCCAGTAAGGAGGAAATGACGTGAAGCAACCCGAGCTCTCTCTAGAGTATGTGTTGGGTTGGAGAGAGAACACAATCTCACACTGCGTGAGAAAGAGCGGCACTCAGTGGGCTGCCCGGAGTAGCAAGGTGGGTTATTAACCCTAGGTTCTGGAGGCTCGGCAGGCCAGAAGCAACAGGTGGCACGAGACGAGACTCTGGAACTGTCCAGAGAGGTCGGAAACCTGAGCAGCCAGGTTTTCCACGGCCCTGGCGAGCAGCAGACACTCCTGCTCGTGTCTGCCGAGCATGGCTCCTTGGATCTTGACGGGCAGTGTATCAGCGTCTGAAGTCGCTGGGTCCATTCCTTTGGTCGGTTCCTTTCTGTCATGCAGGTGAAAGAGGACCCAAACGCGACTTAACAGAAACAGAGTTTATTAATGTTCAAACGGAATAACTGAAATCCTCTAGATTTGTAGAAGGGAAAACAACTGAGAAGCGGCCACAGACTGCAGGTCGCAACAGATAGGCGCAGGCCGTAGTCGACTGGAGACACCTGCTCTACGCAGCGTCTGATGAAGGCACAAAACACGACAGGACAGGGTGATACACAATCACGGCAAAAACACGACAGGACAGGGCGAAACGCAATCACAGCATGGTGAATACAAAACAAGGAACCGACGGCACAGGAACGGATCACAAAGGAATAAATAGGGACTCTAATCAGGGGAAAGGATCGGGAACAGGTGTGGGAAGACTAAATGATGATTAGGGGAATAGGAACAGCTGGGAGCAGGAACGGAACGATAGAGAGAAGAGAGCTTAGAAAGGGAGAGAGGGAGGGGGGAGAGAGGGCTAGAAGGAGGGAAAGAACCAAATAAGACCAGCAGAGGGAAACGAATAGAATGGGAAGCACAGGGACAAGACAAGATAATAAATGACAAACATGACAGAAGGTGTAAACTTGGCAGTGAAAAACCTAAACAGTATATTTGACCTCTCAGTTTTCCTATCAAATCAAGCAGACAACCTAAGAAAATGAACAACAATGACAAATGGTTTGATGAAGAATGCAAAAACCTAAGAAAGAAATGGAGAAACCTATCAACCAAAAACATAGAGACAGAGAAAACTTAAGCCAATCTCACTAAGGTGAATCACTAAAACAATACAGAAATACACTACGGAAAAAGAAGGAACTCGTCAGAAC
>NW_025759039.1:0-4783 GCF_021184085.1 Oncorhynchus gorbuscha | reverse complement strand
ATCAGTATGTATGGTACAAAAGCATCTCTGTTCTCCCTATCAGTATGTATGGTACAAAAGCATCTCTGTTCTCCATGACTAGTATGTATGGTACAAAAGCATCTCTGTTCTCCATGACTAGTATGTATGGTACAAAAGCATCTCTGTTCTCCATGACTAGTATGTATGGTACAAAAGCATCTCTGTTCTCCCTATCAGTATGTATGGTACAAAAGCATCTCTGTTCTCCCTATCAGTATGTATGGTACAAAAGCATCTCTGTTCTCCCTATCAGTATGTATGGTACAAAAGCATCTCTGTTTTCCCTATCAGTATGTATGGTTCAAAAGCATCTCTGTATCTCCATGACTAGTATGTATGGTACAAAAGCATCTCTGTTCTCCATGACTAGTATGTATGGTACAAAGCATCTCTGTTCTCATGACTAGTATGTATGGTACAAAAGCATCTCTGTTCTCCATGACTAGTATGTATGGTACAAAGCATCTCTGTTCTCCATGACTAGTATGTATGGTACAAAAGCATCTCTGTTTCTCTTTACCATCTTTAATGTCAAACTGACCTTTGCAAGAAATGTTTTATTTTGGGGGGGATTGGCGTTCTATCGGCTGTCACCAACATACAGTACATTTTCTTATTGTTCGCAGTTAGAAGCTGTTTCTTTTTCTGTTTTGTGTTTGATCTTCAGGATATGAAGAGAAGTGTTCAGGGAGAAGAAGAGCATAAAAGGTTAACCTTTGTCCTGTTCCTGGTCTCTACCTTAATAAATAAAAAAAACATGACTGATTTCCAACGTGGGGAATGAAGTTTGAAAAACAATCGGTCAATACAATTATGTCCAACAAAAATGTATTTGATGAGCAGAACTGTCTCATTCTGATGAGCTATCTCCGTGTTCAGAACTGTCTCATTCTTCCCATGGTATCTCCCGTGCTCAGAACAGTCATGAGAGCTGTATCTCCGTGCTCAGAACTGTCTCATTTCTGATGAGCTATCTCCGTGCTCAGGGCTCCACTCGTTTGTGCTCCAGAACTGACCATTCTGATGAGCTATCTCCGTGCTCAGAACCGTCTCCTTCTGATGAGCTATCTCTGTGCTCAGAACTGTCTCATTCTGATGAGCTATCTCTGTGTTCAGAACCGTCTCATTCTGATGAGCTATCTCTGTGCTCAGAACTGTCTCATTCTGATGAGCTATCTCTGTGTTCCATGAGCTATCTCTGTGTTCAGAGTCTCATTCTGATAGGCTACTCATTGCTCAGAGCTGTCTAATTCTGATGAGCTATCTCTGTGTTCAGAACTGTCTAATTCTGATGAGCTAACTCCGTGCTCAGAGCTGTCTAATTCTGATGAGCTATCTCTGTGTTCAGAGCTGTCTCATTCTGATCTTGTCTGAGAGACAAGAGTTAAAAACCAGACCGAAATATTAAGTTAAAATTCACATTACTAGTCAAGGTATGTGACTAGTTCATTTCCTATGTTCAGTTTGGGTGGCGACCTATGTCTAGTTTTGGTATCGGGCCTGTCACAACGTTTTATTAGCTAAATCTCAGTGCCTGTCACAATAGGGGCTCAGTGGTGGCAATGAAATACATCTCATTAATAATGTAAGGTGACGCTTTAGCAGAGGGTAGCATGGCCCTGGGAGCACTGAAGGATACCATAGGGAGGTGACAGTGGACAAGAGAGGCCCTCTGAAGGGTCCTGGCGTGGCCCTCGCTGCTACGCTCAACTGGAGCCTTTGTTGGTCACCCCTTCACTGTGGACCACACATGAGGGATTGGGGAGGGATGGGTGTGCTTGGGATGGAATGGCTAGGGAGGGGAGGGCTGGGTGGGCTTGGGATGGAATGGCTAGGGAGGGGGGAGTGATGGGTGGGCTTGGGATGGAATGGCTAGGAGGGGGGATGGGTGGGTGGGCTTGGGATAGAATGGCTAGGGAGGGGGTGGGGAGGGATTCTTGGGCTTGGGATGGAATTGGGAGGGAGGGCTGGGTGGGCTTGGGATGGAATTGGGAGGGAGGGCCGGGTGGGCTTGGGATGGAATCTGGGAGGGAGGGCTGGGTGGGCTTGGGATGGAACTGGGAGGGGGGTGGGGGAGGGATGGAATGGAATGGCTAGGGAGGGGGGTGGGTGGGCTTGGGATGGAATTGGGAGGGGGGAGGGGAGGGCTGGGTGGGCTTGGGATGGAATTGGGAGGGGGAGGGCTGGGTGGGCTTGGGATGGAATTGGGAGGGGAGGGCTGGGTGGGCTTGGGATGGAATTGGGAGGGGAGGGCTGGGTGGGCTTGGGATGGAATTGGGAGGGGAGGCTGGGTGGGCTTGGGATGGAACTGGGAGGGGGGTGGGGAGGGATGGAATGGCTAGGGAGGGGGTGGGTGGGCTTGGGATGGAATTGGGAGGGGAGGGCTGGTGGGCTTGGGATGGAATGGCTAGGAGGGGAGGGGAGGGCTGGGTGGGCTTGGGATGGAATGGCATTAGGGAGGGGAGGGGGAGGGGAGGGCTGGGTGGGCTTGGAATGGAATGGCTAGGGGAGGGCTGGGTGGGCTTGGGTTGGAATGGCTAAGGCGAGGGAGGGAGGTGATGTGATGTGATGTGAGGTAAGATGGTTTGGGGGCGAGGGTAAAAAAGGAGGGGAGATGGGGTGGAGGGGAGTAACAGGGGAGGGAAGGAGATGGGGGGGTTAAAAGGGGAATGGGGAGATGGGGGAAGGGCGGGTTTGATCCCAAGTCAGGAGGTGTCTGGCTGGCTGGGACGGTGGACCTCAGCATCCAGCCTCCTCCATTCTGACAGAACAAGTGTTACGTGAGATGTGAAGGGTGGCGCTGGTCCGTCTCAAGACCCCTGGATCAGGTGTTCCTCGTCAACCTGGACCCCGGCTGCAGTGGAGCGTGTGTGTGTGTGTGTGTATGTATGTATGTATGTATGTGTGTGTGTGTGTGTGTGTGTGTGTGTGTGTGTGTGTATGTGTATGTGTATGTGTATGTGTATGTGTGTGTGTGTGTGTGTGTGTGTTGTGCGTGCGTGTGTGCGTAGCGTGTGTGTGCGTGCGTACGTGCGTGCGTGCGCGTGCGTGTGCGTGCTTGCGTGTGTGTGTGCGTGCGTGTGTGCGTGTGTGCGTGTGCGTGCGTGCGTGTGTGTGTGTGTAGTTGACGCATGCGTGTGTGTGTGTGTATGCATGTGCGTGCGTGTGCGTGCGTGCGTGCGTGCGTGTGTGTGTGTGTGTGTGTGTGTGTGTGTGTGTGTGTGTGTGTGTGTGTGTGTGTGTGTGTGTGTGTGTGTGTGTGTGTGTGTGTGTGTGTGTGTGTGTGTGTGTGTGTGTGTGTGTGTGTGTGTGTGTGTGTGTGTGTGTGTGTGTGCGTGCGTGCGTGTGTGTGTGTGTGTGCAGCCCAGCCCTGGACCAGGCCATAACGTGTACCTGCGAGGCTGTGAAGATGCTACTAATGATAATGGATGCAGGTCTATTAACCATCAAACTGCTAATGGAATAGAACACGTCATGATTGGTTGGGGAGAATCAGCAGCCTTTCCTACTGTGGTAGAAAAAAAAAACACAGGACAATACTAAATACCTTAGTGGCCAAAAATATCTCCCAGTTCTCCCATTTTAGCAAGTGATTTAATTCTGTTTTGCAGCCATTTTGTTTGATTGGACTTGGACAAGTGAGTTATCCATTGTGAATAACCTTATTCATTAGGACCATATGATACTGAATTCATCCCACCTTGGATTTTTCCATTACAATACCTCTAAAAAAAGGTATTACAATTATTCTCTATGACAGAATAAAGACAGAAAGGTTTTAAAAAGCAGAACAAACTTAAATAAATCAATGTCAAGGTTGACCCTCTGCCATCACACCTGAAATGACTCAACGTTCAAATGGCTAAAGACTCACTATTTCACTCTTCCATTGTTTTGGCTCTATAGTTCTGCTTCTAGTTCTGCCGCATTATTGGTCTATAGTTCTGCCTCATGAACTCTATCCTACTGAGGTTACGTTTGCAAAATCAAAGGGAGAGTATGGAGATTTACATGACGTGTCCAGGATAGATTTTGTATTTCTAAATGGACCGGAATAATGTCCATCAGTAAGTGTAACAGTCAAATCCCAGACTCATTTAAATACTAAAAGGAAGAAAATGTAACAGCATTCAAAGATGAACTCCCTCAATTGGGAAAAATGTCAGATGGGTAAGGATGGAGAGAACAGGAATGGATCAGGATGGAGAGAACAGAATGGAGAGAACAGAATGGAGAGAACAGAATGGAGAGAACAGAATGGAGAGAACAGAATGGAGAGAACAGAATGGAGAGAACAGAATGGAGAGAACAGGATGGAGAGAACAGAATGGAGAGAACAGAATGGAGAGAACAGGATGGAGAGAACAGAATGGAGAGAACAGAATGGAGAGAACAGAATGGAGAGAACAGAATGGAGAGAACAGGATGGAGAGAACAGAATGGAGAGAACAGAATGGAGAGAACAGAATGGAGAGAACAGAATGGAGGGAACAGAATGGAGAGAACAGAATGGAGAGAACAGAATGGAGAGAACAGAATGGAGGGAACAGAATGGAGAGAACAGAATGGAGAGAACAGGATGGAGAGAACAGAATGGAGAGAACAGAATGGAGAGAACAGGATGGAGAGAACAGAATGGAGAGAACAGAATGGAGAGAACAGAATGGAGAGAACAGGATGGAGAGAACAGAATGGAGAGAACAGAATGGAGAGAACAGAATGGAGAGAACAGAATGGAGAGAACAGAATGGAGAGAACAGGA
>NW_025759038.1:0-4784 GCF_021184085.1 Oncorhynchus gorbuscha | reverse complement strand
GATCTAATGTGTTATATTCTACCAGATCTAATGTGTTATATTCTACCAGATCTAATGTGTTATATTCTACCAGATCTAATGTGTTATATTCTACCAGATCTAATGTGTTCTATTCTACCAGATCTAATGTGTTCTATTCTACCAGATCTAATGTGTTATATTCTACCAGATCTAATGTGTTCTATTCTACCAGATCTAATGTGTTCTATTCTACCAGATCTAATGTGTTATATTCTACCAGATCTAATGTGTTCTATTCTACCAGATCTAATGTGTTATATTCTACCAGATCTAATGTGTTATGATCTAATGTGTTATATTCTACCAGATCTAATGTGTTATATTCTACCAGATCTAATGTGTTATATTCTACCAGATCTAATGTGTTCTATTCTACCAGATCTAATGTGTTCTATTCTACCAGATCTAATGTGTTATATTCTACCAGATCTAATGTGTTCTATTCTACCAGATCTAATGTGTTATATTCTACCAGATCTAATGTGTTATATTCTACCAGATCTAATGTTATATCTTCATCAGACTTAATGCTAGGTATTCTAATGATCTAATGTGTTATATTCTACCAGATCTAATGTTTATATTCTACCAGATCTAATGTGTTATGTTATGATCACAAGTTATATTACCAGATCTAATGTGTTATATTCTATCAGATCTAATGTGTTCTATTCACCTATCAGATCTAAATGTGTTATATTCTACCAGATCTAATGTGTTATATTCTACCAGATCTAATGTGTTATATTCTACCAGATCTAATGTGTTATATTCTACCAGATCTAATGTGTTATATTCTACCAGATCTAATGTGTTATATTCTACCAGATCTAATGTGTTCTATTCTATCAGATCTAATGTGTTATATTCACCAGATCTAATGTGTTATATTTACCAGATCTAATGTGTTATATTCCTACCAGATCTAATGTGTTATATTCGAGAAATGTATGCTACACATGATGTAAGTCTACCAGATCTATGTTATATTCTACCAGATCTAATGTGTTCTATTCTAAGATCTAATGTGTTATATTCTACCAGATTATTAATGTGTTATATTCTACCAGATCAAATATTCTATCAGATCTAATGTGTTCTATCACCAGATCTAATGTGTTTATATACCAGATCTAATGTGTTATATTCTATCAGATCTAATGTGATATTCTACCAGATCTAATGTGTTATATTCTATCAGATCTAATGTGTTCTATTCTACCAGATCTAATGTGTTATATTCTAGTCTCTAATGCAGCTAATGTGTTCTACCAGATCTAATGTGTTATATTCTACCAGATCTAATGTGTTATATTCTACCAGATCTAATGTGTTATATTATCATACCAGATCTAATGTGTTATATTCTACCAGATCTAATGTGTTATATTCTACCAGATCTAATGTGTTATATTCTACCAGATCTAATGTGTTCTATTCTACCAGATCTAATGTATAGGCCTAAGATCTAATGTGTTCTATTCTACCAGATCTAATGTGTTATATTCTACCAGATCTAATGTGTTATATTCTATCAGATCTAATGTGTTATATTCTACCAGATCTAAATGTGTTATATTCTACCAGATCTAATGTGTTATGATCTAATGTGTTATATTCTACCAGATCTAATGTGTTATATTCTACAAGATCTAATGTGTTATATCTCTACCAGATCTAATGTGTTATATTCTATCATATCTAATGTGTTATATTCTACCAGGATCTAATGTGTTATATTCTACGATCTAATGTGTTATATTCTACCAGATCTAATGTGTTATATTAATGTGTTATATTCTACCAGATCTAATGTGTTATATCACCAGGATCTAATGTCTATCTACCAGATCTAATGTGTTATATTCTACCAGATCTAATGTGTTATATTCTACCAGATCTAATGTGTTATATTCTACCAGATCTAATGTGTTCTATTCTACCAGATCTAATGTGTTATATTCTACCAGATCTAATGTGTTATACTCTACCAGATCTAATGTGTTATGATCTAATGTGTTATATTCTACCAGATCTAATGTGTTATATTCTACCAGATCTAATGTGTTATATTCTCTACCAGATCTAAATGATCTAATGTTATATTCTACCAGATCTAATGTGTTATATTTTACCAGATCTAATGTGTTATATTCTACCAGATCTAATGTGTTATATTCTACCAGATCTAATGTGTTATATTCTACCAGATCTAATGTGTTCTATTCTATCAGATCTAATGTGTTCTATTCTACCAGATCTAATGTGTTATATTCTACCAGATCTAATGTGTCATATTCTACCAGATCTAATGTGCTATATTCTACCAGATCTAATGTGTTATATCTACCAGATCTAATGTGTTCTATTCTACCAGATCTAATGTTATAGTCTACCAGATCTAATGTGTTATATTCTACCAGATCTAATGTTATGTTCTATTCTACCAGATCTAATGTGTTCTATTCTACCAGATCTAATGTGTTATATTCTACCAGTTCTAAAGTTTTATATTCTCCTACATCAATTTCACATTTCCAACAATCTTCAAAGTGTTTCCTTTCTAATAGTACCAAGAATATGCATATCCTTGCTTCAGGGGCTACAGACAGTTAGATTTGGGTATGTCATTTTAGAAGGGTACAATCCTTAAGAGGCTTTAACATACAGTACATCTGAGAGAGAAACAGTACAGCTAGAGAAGAAACAGTACAGCTAGAGAGAGAAACAGTACAGCTGAGAGAGAAACAGTACAGCTAGGAGAGAAACAGTACAGCTAGAGAGAGAAACAGTACAGCTAGAGAGAGAAACAGTACAGCTAGAGAAGAAACAGTACAGCTAGAGAGAGAAACAGTACAGCTAGAGAAACAGTACAGCTAGAGAGAGAAACAGTACAGCTAGAGAGAAACAGTAACTAAGCAGAAACTGTACAGCTAGAGAGAAACAGTACAGCTAGAGAGAGAAACAGTACAGCTAGAGAGAGAAACAGTACAGTACAGCTAGAGAGAAAACAGTACAGCTAGAGAGAGAACAGCAGTAAGCTAGAGAGAGAAACAGTAAGTACAGCTAGAGAGAGAAACAGTACAGTACAGCTAGAGAGAGAAAACAGTACAGCTGAGAGAGAAACAGTACAGCTAGAGAGAGAAACAGTACAGCTAGAGAGAGAAACAGTACAGCTAGAGAGAGAAACAGTACAGTACAGCTAGAGAGAGAAACATTACAGCTAGAGAGAGAAACAGTACAGTACAGCTAGAGAGAGAAACAGTACAGCTAGAGAGAGAAACAGTACAGCTAGAGAGAGAAACAGTACAGCTAGAGAGAGAAAGCCCTTTAACATATGGTACAGTATAGCTAGGGAGAGAAAGCCCTTTAACATACGGTACTGCTAGGGAGAGAAACGGCCCGGTACTACACCAAAGAGTCTTTGTTCCCCTGGGCCGGTTCTGATAACTAGTTTTATCTCTCCGCTCTCTCTCTCTACTTTCATCTCTCCTCTCTCTAATCCCCTGTACCTGGACATTGAAGGAAATGAAAACGAGTATTTGATTCCTTAAATCTTTATTGGCACATTAACAAAGCTTTCTCTCTGTGTGTTCTCTTGGGCTATGTTTAGTGTGTGTGTGAGCTGTGTGCGTGTGTGTGTGTGAGCGTGTGCGAGGGAGATCATCATCATATTACCGGCAGCTATTCAGACCTGTGTCTTCTCTGCTGGAAAGGTTTATACAGCTAACCCTATAACCCTGTTCCATCTCACCCAGCTCCAGTCTGTCTTAATTTGTCGTTATTTAATTAACCACGCTATTGGATAACCAGAGGTGGAAAAAGTACCCTATTGTCATACTTGAGTAAAAGTCAAGATACCTTAATAGAAAATTACAAGTAAAAATGAAAGTCACTCAGTAAAATACTACTTAAGTAAAAGTCTACAAGTATTTGGTTTTAAATATAATTAAGTATCAAAAGTAAAAGTATAAATCCTTTCAAATGTTTACCTTTATTTAACCAGGCAAGTCAGTTAAGAACACATTCTTATTTTTAGATAGCCAGGGGCCCACTCCATCACACCAACATAATATAACCAGGGGCCCACTCCATCACACCAACATAATATAGCCAGGGGCCCACTCCATCACACCAACATAATATAGCCAGGGGCCCACTCCATCACACCAACATAATATAACCAGGGGCCCACTCCATCACACCAACATAATATAACCAGGGGCCCACTCCATCACACCAACATAATATAACCAGGGGCACACTCCATCACACCAACATAATTTACCAACAAAACAAAGTGTGTTTAGTGAGTCCACCAGGCAGACCAGTCCACCAGGCAGACCAGTCCACCAGGCAGACCAGTCCACCAGGCAGACCAGTCCACCAGGCAGACCAGTCCACCAGGCAGACCAGTCCACCAGGCAGACCAGTCCACCAGGCAGACCAGTCCACCAGACAGACCAGTCCACCAGACAGACCAGTCCACCAGGCAGACCAGTCCACCAGGCAGACTAGTCCACCAGCCAGACCAGTCCACCAGGCAGACCAGTCCACCAGACAGACCAGTCCACCAGACAGACCAGTCCACCAGGCAGACCAGTCCACCAGACAGACCAGTCCACTAGACAGACCAGTCCACCAGACCAGTCCACCAGGCAGACCAGTCCACCAGGCAGACCAGTCCACCAGGCAGACCAGTCCACCAGGCAGACCAGTCCACCAGGCAGACCAATCCACCAGGCAGACCAGTCCACCAGGCA
>NW_025759037.1:0-4786 GCF_021184085.1 Oncorhynchus gorbuscha | reverse complement strand
TAGTAAATACAGGAGATCTGATACAGAACACTAACCTCTAGGTGTCTGGTAAATACAGGAGATCTGATACAGAACACTAACCTATAGGTGTCTGGTAAATACAGGAGATCTGATACAGAACACTAACCTCTAGGTGTCTGGTAAATACAGGAGATCTGATACAGAACACTAACCTCTAGGTGTCTGAGTAAATACAGGAGATCTGATACAGAACACTAACCTATAGGTGTCTGTAGTAAATACAGGAGATCTGATACAGAACACTAACCTATAGGTGTCTGGTAAATACAGGAGATCTGATACAGAACACTAACCTCTAGGTGTCTGTAGTAAATACAGGAGATCTGATACAGAACACTAACCTCTAGGTGTCTGGTAAATACAGGAGATCTGATACAGAACACTAACCTCATAGGTGTCTGTAGTAAATACAGGAGATCTGATACAGAACACTAACCTATAGGTGTCTGGTAAATACAGGAGATCTGATACAGAACACTAACCTATAGGTGTCTGGTAAATACAGGAGATCTGATACAGAACACTAACCTATAGGTGTCTGGTAAATACAGGAGATCTGATACAGAACACTAACCTATAGGTGTCTGTAGTAAATACAGGAGATCTGATACAGAACACTAACCTCTAGGTGTCTGTAGTAAATACAGGAGATCTGATACAGAACACTAACCTCTAGGTGTCTGGTAAATACAGGAGATCTGATACGTTTTGCTCTATGAGATAATCTTCATTAGCTAACATCACTTTTGTGAATTTTGAAGAATTGATGTAAATCATAAATCACATAAAGGCTTGATATGTCATAAAGGTCATGTTTCCTGACTGATATTATGTCATCATAAAGGTCATGTTTCCTGACTGATATTATGTCATAAAGGTCATGTTTCCTGACTGATATTATGTCATAAAGGTCATGTTTCCTGACTGATATTATGTCATAAAGGTCATGTTTCCTGACTGATATTATGTCATAAAGGTCATGTTTCCTGAATGATATTATGTCATAAAGGTCATGTTTCCTGACTGATATTATGTCATAACCTCAGACCTTATTTTCTGTGTTTATTCCAAAACCCTTTTTCTTTTGCCATGAATTTTTCCAATGGCGATGGCTGGATAAACCAGAACAAACTAATTTCTGGGCTTTATAGGACTGACTACAAGCAGGCAACCTTCCACATAGCTAGCCAGTCAGCCAGCCAGCCAGCCAGTCAGCCAGCCAGCCAAAGGTGCAATGTTGGATAGATGGCTAATCTGTTCCATTTATTAAAAGAGCGACAATTATCTCACAGTATATTTACTCATCTGATATTCACCCTCCGGCTGGGCAACATGCATGTATAGGTTATCTGACTATGCAATGCCTCTTCTGTCCCCAGGAAATGTAACTTCTTATTTAGTGTCAAATGTGTATTCCAAAAGGTCAGGTGTCCTTTACCTTACAAACACTCATATATGGATCTTGATATTTAGACTCTTTTTTCCCCGTATGTAGGCGTTTTATTCATCATCTTCCACGAGAAATACAAGCCATAATATATATATATATTTATTTTTCATTATTTTATAGTTCTAGTTAAATTCTCTCTCATTAACTATATTCCTTTAATGATGATTGTATTTATTGTTTTATTTAAGCTTTCAGGTGTCAGACTTTCCACCATGTTAGTTTGTTGTAATTCTCCTTTAAGAAAACAACCACTTCCTACAATGACACCACATTCAGGAAGTGTTGTAATTCTCCTTTAAGAAAACAACCACTCCCTACAATGACACCACATTCAGGAAGTGTTGTAATTCTCCTTTAAGAAAACAACCACTTCCTACAATGACACCACATTCAGGAAGTGTTGTAATTCTCCTTTAAGAAAACAACCACTCCCTACAATGACACCACATTCAGGAAGTGTTGTAATTCTCCTTTAAGAAAACAACCACTCCCTACAATGACACCACATTCAGGAAGTGTTGTAATTCTCCTTTAAGAA
Organism: Oncorhynchus gorbuscha; assembly: GCF_021184085.1. Lineage (NCBI taxonomy): Eukaryota > Metazoa > Chordata > Actinopteri > Salmoniformes > Salmonidae > Oncorhynchus > Oncorhynchus gorbuscha. Next base: position 2,777 of record NW_025759037.1, on the reverse strand, counting down.
AACAACCACTTCCTACAATGACACCACATTCAGGAAGTGTTGTAATTCTCCTTTAAGAAAACAACCACTCCCTACAATGACACCACATTCAGGAAGTGTTGTAATTCTCCTTAAGAAAACAACCACTCCCTACAATGACACCACATTCAGGAAGTGTTGTAATTCTCCTTTAAGAAAACAACCACTTCCTACAATGACACCACATTCAGGAAGTGTTGTAATTCTCCTTTAAGAAAACAACCACTTCCTACAATGACACCACATTCAGGAAGTGTCATCATTTCTTTGGTGGGAAACCATAGGTACATATATATAAACAGATGTATCTATGTGTCCATGTTCCATGTTGTTTGTCTATATTCACCACTCATACATTTCCACCCTGTTAGGCTAAATTATAGAGAAAATTAACCACATTTCAAAATACGTTGGAGCACGCCAAATTATAGAAGCCCTGCCATGCCAAGCATATGCATTCGCTTAGCTACAGTTCAGGGTGCAGATGAGAACGGTTTTGGACATTTACCCCGTATGGATAAATCATTTGATTCGCTTGTTCTGTTAGAGTGTAGTGGCGACAGGTTGCCTAGTGGTTAGAGTGTAGTGGCGACAGGTTGCCTAGTGGTTAGAGTGTAGTGGCGACAGGTTGCCTAGTGGTTAGAGTGTAGTGGCGACAGGTTGCCTAGTGGTTAGAGTGTAGGGGCGGCAGGTAGCCTAGTGGTTAGAGTGTAGGGGTGGTAGGTAGCCTAGTGGTTAGAGGGTGGCAGGTAGCCTAGTGGTTAGAGTGTAGGGAGGCAGGTAGCCTAGTGGTTAGAGTGTAGGGGTGATAGGTAGCCTAGTGGTTAGAGTGTAGGGGTGGTAGGTAGCCTAGTGGTTAGAGTGTAGGGGGATGGCAGGTAGCCTAGTGGTTGAGAGTGTAGGGCGGCAGGTAGCCTAGTGGTTAGAGTGTAGGGGCGGCAGGGTAGCCTAGTGGTTAGAGTGTAGGGGCGGCAGGTAGCCTAGTGGTTAGAGTGTAGGGGCGGCAGGTAGCCTAGTGGTTAGAGTGTAGGGGCAGCAGGTAGTCTCGTGGTTAGAGTGTAGGGCGGCCGGTAGCCTTGTGGTTAGAGTGTAGGGGCGGCAGGTAGCCTAGTGGTTAGAGTGTAGGGGCAGCAGGTAGTCTCGTGGTTAGAGTGTAGGGGAGGCAGGTAGCCTAGTGGTTAGAGTGTAGGGCGGCAGGTAGTCTCGTGGTTAGAGTGTAGGGCGGCAGGTAGCCTAGTGGTTAGAAGTGTAGGGGCGGCAGGTAGTCTCGTGGTTAGAGTGTAGGGGCGGCAGGTAGCCTAGTGGTTAGAGCGTTGGGCCAGTAACTGAAAGGTTTTGAGATCGACTACCCGAGTTGACAAGGTAAAAATGTATCGTTCTGCCCCTGAACAAGGCAGTTAACCCCTGTTCCTAGGCAGTTATTGTAAATAAGAATTTGTTCTTAACTGACTTGCCAAGTTAAATAAGTCGCTCTGGATAAGAGCGTCTGCTAAATGACTTAAATGTAAAATGTAAATGTAAATAAAGGTAAAATAAAAAAGCCAGGTAATGGATGTAGTGTCTCATTACCGCCCTCTGTTGGATCATTCGGAGATTACACCATGAAATAGCACTGACATTTACAGTGATTCATGTTGTTGGAAAGTCTATTTGGCTGGCTCCTTACTGAACTGTCAACTACAGTAAAATATCTGAATTGTAAATAAAGAGCACAGCCAAAGAGGTTTAGTAACTCTGTGGCACAACCATGCAGAGAACCATGGAGAGAACCATGCAGAGGACCACGGAAAGAAACATGCAGAGAACCATGCATAGAACCACACAGAGAACAATGGAGAGAAACATGCAGAGAACCATGCATAGAACCATGGAGAGAACCATGCAAGAACCATGCAGAGAAAACCACGCAGAGAACCACGCAGAGAACCACGGAGAGAACCATGCAGAGAACCACGGAGAGAACCACGCAGAAAACCACAGAGAGAAACACGGAGAGAACCATGGAGAGAACCACAGAGAGAACCAGGGAGAGGACCACAGAGAGAACCATGCAGAGAACCATTGAGAGAACCATGGAGAGAACCATGCAGAGAACCACAGAGAGAACCACGCAGAGAACCACGGAGAGGACCACCGGAGAGAACCATGCAGAGAACCACAGAGAGAACCACGCAGAGAACCACGGAGAGAACCATGCAGAGAACAATGGAGAGAACCATTGAGAAAACCACGGAGAGAACCATGCAGAGAACCACGGAGAGAACCATGCAGAGAACCATACATAGAACCATGGAAAGAGCCACGGAGAGAACCACGGAGAGAACCATGCAGAGAACCATGGAGAGAACCATGCAGAGAACCATGGAGAGATCCATGTAGAGAACCACGGAGAGAACCATGCAGGGAACGCAACTTTCTCCACCCTGAACTTTTGCTTTTGTGACATAATGGTGATCTCTCCTATAGACACACACAGACACACACACACATAATCACACACACACACATACACAAACAGACACAACCACTAATGCACACACACTCTCCATTCAATTTCATATTTTTCCAGATTGACAACTCTTACATCTCACGCATTGAAATGTATTCCAGTCAGCACGTTAACTTTTCAACTGTGCCCCCAATCGTTCGGGAATAGTAGCGTGCAGTTTAACATCACAAGTTTAACCTCTATCATTGTCCTGTCCAGCCACATCACTGAGCCCACAGTTTAACCTCTATCATTGTCCTGTCCAGCCACA
>NW_025759036.1:0-4787 GCF_021184085.1 Oncorhynchus gorbuscha | reverse complement strand
TGCAGGTGAAAGAGGACCCAAAAGCGACTTGGCGAAAACAGAGTCTTTAATCCAGTAAAGTAAATACAAACAAAAAACACAACTTTCACTCGAAATGACGAGGACAAACTGGAGACTCGATCTTGAACAGCAGGTGAACAGCAGGTTGCCTCGGGAAGGCACTTGAACCAGACAGACTCAGACACCTGCTCACCACGCAGCATCTGAGGAAAACACGACACGACAGGGCGATACACAAACACAGCACGGTGAATTCTAGACAAGGAACCGACAGGACAGGAACGGAACACAAAGGAAGAAATAGGGACTCTAATCAGGGGGAAAGGATCGGGAACAGGTGTGGGAAGACTAAATGATGATTAGGGGAATAGGAACAACTGGGAGCAGGGCGGAACGACAGAGAGAAGAGAGAGCGAGAGAGTGAGAGAGGGAGGGAGAGAGGGATAGAAGGAGGAAAGAACCAAATAAGACCAGCAGAGGAAACGAATAGAATGGGGAGCACAGGGACAAGACATGATAATAAATGACAAAACATGACAGTACCCCCCACTCACCGAGCGCCTCCTGGCGCACTCGAGGAAGGAATCCTGGCGGCAACGGAGGAAATCATCAATGAGTGAACGGTCCAGCACGTCCCGAGACGGAACCCAACTCCTCTCCTCAGGACCGTAACCCTCCCAATCCACTAAGTATTGGTGACCCCGTCCCGAGAACACATGTCCATGATCTTATGTACCTTGTAAATAGGTGCGCTCTCGACAGGGCGGGAGGGGGAGGGAAAAACGAACGGGAGTGCGAAGAAGCTTGACACAGGAGACATGGAAGACAGGATGGACGCGACGAAGATGTCGCGGAAGAAGCAGTCGCACAGCGGCTGGGATTGACGACCTGGGAGACACGGAACGGACCAATGAACCGCGGAGTCAACTTACGAGCTGTCGTAAGAGGAAGGTTGCGAGTGGAAAGCCACACTCTCTGGCGCAACAATACCTTGGACTCTTAATCCTGCGTTTATTGGCGGCTCTCACCGTCTGTGCCCTGTAACGGCAAAGTGCAGACCTCACCCTCCTCCAGGTGCGCTCACAGCGTTGGACAAACGCTTGAGCGGAGGGAACGCTGGACTCGGCAAGCTGGGATGAGAACAGAGGAGGCTGGTAACCCAGACTACTCTGAAACGGAGATAACCCGGTAGCAGACGAAGGAAGCGGGTGTGAGCGTATTCTGCCCAGGGGAGCTGTTCTGCCCAAGACGCAGGGTTTCTGAAAGAAAGGCTGCGTAGTATGCGACCAATCGTCTGATTGGCCCTCTCTGCTTGACCGTTAGACTGGGGATGAAACCCGGAAGAGAGACTGACGGACGCACAATCAAACGACAGAACTCCCTCCAAAACTGTGGCGTGAATTGCGGGCCTCTGTCTGAAACGGCGTCTAACGGGAGGCCATGAATTCTGAATACATTCTCAATAATGATTTGTGCCGTCTCCTTAGCGGAAGGAAGTTTAGCGAGGGAATGAAATGTGCCGCCTTAGAGAACCTATCGACAACCGTCAGAATCACAGTCTTCCCCGCAGACAAAGGCAGACCGGTAATGAAGTCTAAGGCAATGTGAGACCATGGTCGAGAAGGAATGGGAGCGGTCTGAGACGACCGGCAGGAGGAGAGTTACCCGACTTAGTCTGCGCGCAGTCCGAACAAGCAGCCACGAAACGGCGCGTGTCACGCTCCTGAGTCGGCCACCAAAAGCGCTGGCGAATAGACGCAAGAGTGCCTCGAACACCGGGATGACCAGCTAACTTGGCAGAGTGAGCCCACTGAAGAACAGCCAGACGAGTGGAAACAGGAACGAAAAGGAGGTTACTAGGACAAGCGCGCGGCGCGCAGTGTGCGTGAGTGCTTGCTTAACCTGTCTTTCAATTCCCCAGACTGTTAACCCGACAACACGCCCATAAGGAAGAATCCCTCGGGATCAGTAGAAGCCACAGAAGAACTAAACAGACGGGATAAGGCATCAGGCTTGGTGTTCTTCTTGCTACCCGGACGGTAAGAAATCACAAACTCAAACGAGCGAAAAACAACGCCCAACGAGCTTGGCGGGCATTAAGTCGTTTGGCAGAACGGATGTACTCAAGGTTCTTATGGTCTGTCCAAGCGACAAAAGGAAGTCGCCCCCTCAACCACTGTCGCCATTCGCCTAGGGCTAAGCGGATGGCGAGCAGTTCACGATTACCCACATCATAGTTGCGCTCAGATGGACGACAGGCGATGAGAAAAATAAGCGCAGGATGAACCTTATCGTCAGACTGGAAAGCTGGGATAGAATGGCTCCCGCCTACCTCTGAAGCGTCAACCTCGACAATGAATTGTCTAGTGACGTCAGGATGGCTTGAGGATAGGAGCGGACGTAAAACGTTCTTTTAGAAGATCAAAAGCTCCCTGGGCGGAACCCGGACCACTTAAAACACGTCTTGACAGAAGTAAGAGCTGTGAGAGGGCAGCAACTTGACGAGAGTACGAATAAACGCCCGATGTCGCGAAACCTAAAAAGCTGCAACTTCGACCGTGACAGAGACCCAATCACCTGACAGCTTGGACCTTAGCGGAATCATCTGAGTGCCTTCAGCGGAAATAACGGAACCGAAGAAAAGTAACGGAGGAGACATAAAAAGAGCACTTCTCAGACTTTACGTAGAGACAATTCTCTAAAGGCGCTGTAGAACACGTCGAGCGTGCTGAACATGAATCTCGAGTGGCGGAGAAAAAATCAGGATATCGTCAAGATAGACAAAAGCAAAGATGTTCAGCATGTCTCTCAGAACATCATTAACTAATGCCTGAAAAACAGCTGGCGCATTGGCGAGACCAAACGGCAGAACCCGGTACTCAAAATGCCTAACGGGTGTTAAACGCCGTTTTCCACTCGTCCCCCTCTCTGATGCGCACGAGATGGTAAGCGTTACGAAAGGTCCAACTTAGTAAAGCACCTGGCTCCCTGCAGAATCTCGAAGGCTGATGACATAGGGAAGCGGATAACGATTCTTAACCGTTATGGCATTCAGCCCTCGATAATCCCACGCAGGGCGCAGAGTACCGTCCTTCTTCTTAACAAAAAGAACCCCGCCCCGGCCGGAGGAAGAAGGCACTATGGTACCGGCGTCAGAGACACAGACAAATAATCCTCGAGAGCCTTACGTTCGGGAGCCGACAGAGCAAGTATAGTCTACCCGAGGAGGAGTGGTCCCGGAAGGAGATCAATACTACAATCCTTGACCCGGTGAGGAGGAAGGGGGGAGTTGGCTCGGGACCGACTGAAGACCGTGCGCAGATCATGATATTCCTCCGGCACTCCTGTCAAATCGCCAGGTTCCTCCTGAGAAGTAGGGACAGAAGAAAGCGGGAGGGATGGCAGACATTAAACACTTCACATGACAAGAAACGTTCCAGGATAGGATAGAATTACTAGACCAATTAATAGAAGGATTATGACATACTAGCCAGGGATGACCCAAAACAACGGGTAATAAACGGTGAGCGAAAAATCAAAAAGAAATAGTCTCACTGTGTTACCAGATACTGTGAGGGTTAAAGGTAGTGTCTCAAATCTGATACTGGGAAGATGACTACCATCTAAGGCGAACATGGGGCGTAGGCTTCTCTAACTCTCTGAAAGGAATGTCATGTTTCGAACCCATGCTTCGTCCATGAAACAGCCCTCCAGCCCCAGAGTCTATCAAGGCACTACATGTAGCACCCGAACCGGTCAGCGTAGATGGACCGACAAAGTAGTACAGAGATGAGCTCTGGCTTTTACTGGACATGAATTAACAAAATGTCCAGCAACTCCGTAATAGAGGCACAGGCGGTTGGTGATCCTCCGTTCCCTCTCCTTAGTCGAGATCGCGAATCCCTCCCAGCTGCATGGGCTCAGACTCTGAGCCAGAGGAGGGAGATGGTTGCGATGCGGAGCAGGGAAACACCGTTGATGCGAGCTCTCTTCCACGAGCCCGGTGACGAAGATCTACCCGTCGTTCTATGCGGATGGCGAGAGCAATCAAGAGTCCACATCTGAAGGAACCTCCCGGGAGAGAATCTCATCCTTAACCACTGCGTGGAGTCCCTCCAGAAAACGAGCGAGCAGCGCCGGCTCGTTCCACTCACTAGAGGCAGCAAGAGTGCGAAACTCAATAGAATAATCCGTTATGGACCGTTCACCTTGGCATAAGGAAGCCAGGGCCCTAGAAGCCTCCCTACCAAAAACTGAACGGTCAAAAACCCGAATCATCTCCTCTTTAAAGTTCTGGAACTTGTTAGAGCAATCAGCCCTTGCCTCCCAGATAGCTGTGCCCCATTCTCGAGCCCGGCCAGTAAGGAGTGAAATGACGTAAGCAACCCGAGCTCTCTCTCTAGAGTATGTGTTGGGTTGGAGAGAGAACACAATCTCACACTGCGTGAGAAAGGAGCGGCACTCAGTGGGCTGCCCGGAGTAGCAAGGTGGGTTATTAACCCTAGGTTCTGGAGGCTCGGCAGGCCAGGAAGTAACAGGTGGCACGAGACGTAGACTCTGGAACTGTCCAGAGAGGTCGGAAACCTGAGCGGCCAGGTTCTCCACGGCATGGCGAGCAGCAGACAATTCCTGCTCGTGTCTGCCGAGCATGGCTCCTTGGATCTCGACGGCAGTGTAACGAGCGTCTGAAGTCGCTGGGTCCATTCCTTGGTCGGTTCCTTCTGTCATGCAGGTGAAAGAGGACCCAAAAGCGACTTAGCGAAAACAGAGTCTTTAATCCAGTAAAG
>NW_025759035.1:0-4791 GCF_021184085.1 Oncorhynchus gorbuscha | reverse complement strand
TGTGCTTCCCCTTCTGTTCGTTTCCCTCTGCTGGTCTTGTTGCTTCTTTCCCTCTTTCTATCCCTCTCTCTCCCCCCTCCTCTCTCACTCTCCCGCTCTCTCTTCTCTCTCTATCGTTCGTTCCTGCTCCCAGCTGTTCCTATTCCCCTAATCAATCATTTAGTCTTCCCACACCTGTTCCCGATCCTTTTCCCTGATTAGAGTCCCTATTTCTCTCCTTGTTTTCCGTTCCTGCCCTGTCGGATCCTTGTCTAGAATTCACCGTGCTGTGTTTGTGTATCGCCCTGTCATGTCGTGTTTCCCTCAGATGCTGCGTGGTGAGCAGGTGTCTGAGTCTGCTAGGTTCAAGTGCCTTCCCGAGGCAACCTGCAGTTCTTGATCAAGTCTCCAGTCTGTTCTCGTCTTTACGAGTAGTATTATGCCTTTTGTTTTGTAAAGTTTCTTTACTGGATTAAAAACTCTGTTTTCGCCAAGTCGCTTTTGGGTCCTCATTCACCCGCATGACAGAAGGATCCGACCAAGGAATGGACCCAGCGACTACAGACGCTCGTAACACTGCCGTCGAGATCCAAGGAGCCATGCTCGGCAGACACGAGCAGGAATTGTCTGCTGCTCGCCATGCCGTGGAGAACCTGGCCGCTCAGGTTTCCGACCTCTCTGGACAGTTCCAGAGTCTTCGTCTCGTGCCACCTGTTACTTCCTGGCCTGCCGAGCCTCCAGAACCTAGGGTTAATAACCCACCTTGCTACTCCGGGCAGCCCACTGAGTGCCGCTCCTTTCTCACCCAGTGTGAGATTGTGTTCTCTCTCCAACCCAACACATACTCTAGAGAGAGAGCTCGGGTTGCTTACGTCATTTCACTCCTTACTGGCCGGGCTCCGAGAGTGGGGCACAGCTATCTGGGAGGCAAGGGCTGATTGCTCTAACAAATACCAGAACTTTAAAGAGGAGATGATTCAGGTTTTTGACCGTTCAGTTTTTGGTAGGGGAGGCTTCTAGGGCCCTGGCTTCCCTATGCCAAGGTGATCGATCCATAACGGATTACTCTATTGAGTTTCGCACTCTTGCTGCCTCTAGTGAGTGGAACGAGCCGGCGCTGCTCGCTCGTTTCTGGAGGGACTCCACGCAGTGGTTAAGGATGAGATTCTCTCCCGGGAGGTTCCTTCAGATGTGGACTCTTTGATTGCTCCGCCATCCGCATAGAGCGACGGGTAGATTTTCGTCACCGGGCTCGTGGAAGAGAGCTCGCATCAACGGTGTTTCCCTGCTCCGCATCGCAACCATCTCCTTCTCTGGCTCCAGAGACTGAGCCCATGCAGCTGGGAGGTATTCGCATCTCGACCAAGGAGGAGGAACGGAGGATCACCAACCGCCTGTGCCTCTATTGCGGATTTGATGGACATTTTTGTCAATTCATGTCCAGTAAGGCCAGAGCTCATCAGTAGCGGAGGGCTACTGGTGGCGCTACTGCTCAGGTCTCTTCATCTAGATCTGTACTACTATGTCGGTCCATCTACGCTGGACCGGTTCGGTGCTACATGCAGTGCCTTGATTGACTCTGGGGCTGAGGTTGTTTCATGGGCCGAAGCATGGGCTCGGAAACATGACATTCCTTTCAGACAGTTAGACAAGCCTACGCCCATGTTTTGCCTTAGATGGTAGTCATCTTCCCAGTATCAGATTTGAGACACTACCTTTAACTCTCACAGTATCTGGTAACCACAGTGAGACTATTTCTTTTTGATTTTCGTTCACCTTTTACACCTGTTGTTTTTGGGTCATCCCTGGCTAGTATGTCATAATCCTTCTATTAATTGGTCTAGTAATTCTATCCCTATCCTGGAACGTTTCTTGTCATGTGAAGTGTTTAATGTCTGCCATCCCTCCCATTTCTTCTGTCCCCACTTCTCAGGAGGGAACCTGGCGATTTGACAGGGGTGCCGGAGGAATATCATGATCTGCGCACGGTCTTCAGTCGGTCCCGAGCCAACTCCCTTCCTCCTCACCAGTCGAATGATTGTTGTATTGATCTCCTTCCGGGGACCACTCCTCCTCGGGGTAGACTATACTCTCTGTCGGCTCGAACGTAAGGCTCTCGAGGATTATTTATCTGTGTCTCTTGACGCCGGTACCATAGTGCCTTCTTCCTCTCCGGCCGGGGCGGGTTCTTTTTTGTTAAGAAGAAGGACGGTACTCTGCGCCCCTGCGTGGATATCGAGGCTGAATGACATAACGGTTAAGAATCGTTATCCGCTTCCCCTTATGTCATCAGCCTTCCGAGATTCTGCAGGAGCCAGGTGCTTTACTAAGTTGGACCTTCGTAACGCTTACCATCTCGTGCGCATCAGAGAGGGGACGAGTGGAAAACGGCGTTTAACACTCCGTTAGGGCATTTTGAGTACCGGGTTCTGCCGTTTGGTCTCGCCAATGCGCCAGCTGTTTTTCAGGCATTAGTTAATGATGTTCTGAGAGACATGCTGAACATCTTTGTTTTTGTCTATCTTGACGATATCCTGATTTTTTCACCGTCACTCGAGATTCACGTTCAGCACGTTCGACGTGTTCTACAGCGCCTTTTAGAGAATTGTCTCTACGTAAAGGCTGAGAAGTGCTCTTTCATGTCTCCTCCGTTACTTTTCTCGGTTCCGTTATTTCCGCTGAAGGCATTCAGATGGATTCCGCTAAGGTCCAAGCTGTCAGTGATTGGCCCGTTCCAAGGTCACGTGTCGAGTTGCAGCGCTTTTTAGGTTTCGCTAATTTCTATCGGCGTTTCATTCGTAATTTCGGTCAAGTTGCTGCCCCTCTCACAGCTCTTACTTCTGTCAAGACGTGTTTTAAGTGGTCCGGTTCCGCCCAGGGAGCTTTTGATCTTCTAAAAGAACGTTTTACGTCCGCTCCTATCCTCGTTACTCCTGACGTCACTAGACAATTCATTGTCGAGGTTGGCGCTTCAGAGGTAGGCGTGGGAGCCATTCTATCCCAGCGCTTCCAGTCTGACGATAAGGTTCATCCTTGCGCTTATTTTTCTCATCGCCTGTCGCCATCTGAGCGCAACTATGATGTGGGTAACCGTGAACTGCTCGCCATCCCGCTAGCCCTAGGCGAATGGCGACAGTGGTTGGAGGGCGACCGTTCCTTTTGTCGTTTGGACAGACCATAAGAACCTTGAGTACATCCGTTCTGCCAAGCGACTTAATGCCCGTCAAGCTCGTTGGGCGTTGTTTTTCGCTCGTTTCGAGTTTGTGATTTCTTACCGTCCGGGTAGCAAGAACACCAAGCCTGATGCCTTATCCCGTCTGTTTAGTTCTTCTGTGGCTTCTACTGATCCCGAGGGATTCTTCCTTATGGGCGTGTTGTCGGGTTAACAGTCTGGGGAATTGAAAGACAGGTTAAGCAAGCACTCACGCACACTGCGTCGCCGCGCGCTTGTCCTAGTAACCTCCTTTTCGTTCCTGTTTCCACTCGTCTGGCTGTTCTTCAGTGGGCTCACTCTGCCAAGTTAGCTGGTCATCCCGGTGTTCGAGGCACTCTTGCGTCTATTCGCCAGCGCTTTTGGTGGCCGACTCAGGAGCGTGACACGCGCCGTTTCGTGGCTGCTTGTTCGGACTGCGCGCAGACTAAGTCGGGTAACTCTCCTCCTGCCGGTCGTCTCAGACCGCTCCCCATTCCTTCTCGACCATGGTCTCACATCGCCCTAGACTTCATTACCGGTCTGCCTTTGTCTGCGGGGAAGACTGTGATTCTTACGGTTGTCGATAGGTTCTCTAAGGCGGCACATTTCATTCCCTCGCTAAACTTCCTTCCGCTAAGGAGACGGCACAAATCATTATCGAGAATGTGTTCAGAATTCATGGCCTCCCGTTAGACGCCGTTTCAGACAGAGGCCCGCAATTCACGTCACAGTTTTGGAGGGAGTTCTGTCGTTTGATTGGTGCGTCCGTCAGTCTCTCTTCCGGGTTTCATCCCCAGTCTAACGGTCAAGCAGAGAGGGCCAATCAGACGATTGGTCGCATACTACGCAGCCTTTCTTTCAGAAACCCTGCGTCTTGGGCAGAACAGCTCCCCTGGGCAGAATACGCTCACAACTCGCTTCCTTCGTCTGCTACCGGGTTATCTCCGTTTCAGAGTAGTCTGGGTTACCAGCCTCCTCTATTCTCTTCCCAGCTTGCCGAGGTCAGCGTTCCCTCCGCTCAAGCGTTTGTCCAACGTTGTGAGCGCACCTGGAAGGAGGGTGAGGTCTGCACTTTGCCGTTACAGGGCACAGACTGTGAGAGCCGCCAATAAACGCAGGATTAAGAGTCCAAGGTATTGTTGCGGCCAGAGAGTGTGGCTTTCCACTCGCAACCTTCCTCTTACGACAGCTTCTCGTAAGTTGACTCCGCGGTTCATTGGTCCGTTCCGTGTCTCCCAGGTCGTCAATCCTGTCGCTGTGCGACTGCTTCTTCCGCGACATCTTCGTCGCGTCCATCCTGTCTTCCATGTCTCCTGTGTCAAGCCCTTTCTTCGCACCCCCGTTCGTCTTCCCTCCCCCCTCCCGTCCTTGTCGAGACGCACCTATTTACAAGGTACATAAGATCATGGACATGCGTTCTCGGGGACGGGGTCACCAATACTTAGTGGATTGGGAGGGTTACGGTCCTGAGGAGAGGAGTTGGGTTCCGTCTCGGGACGTGCTGGACCGTTCACTCATTGATGATTTCCTCCGTTGCCGCCAGGATTCCTCCTCGAGTGCGCCAGGAGGCGCTCGGTGAGTGGGGGGTACTGTCATGTTTTGTCATTGATTGTCTTGTC
>NW_025759034.1:0-4792 GCF_021184085.1 Oncorhynchus gorbuscha | reverse complement strand
ATTTACATTTACATTTAAGTCATTTAGCAGACGCTCTTATCCAGAGCGACTTACAAATTGGTGCATTCACCTTATGACATCCAGTGGGACAGTCACTTAACAATAGTGCATCTAAAACTTAGGGGGTGGGGTGAGAGGGATTACTTAACCTATCCTAGGTATTCCTTAAAGAGGTGGGGTTTCAGGTGTCTCCGGAAGGTGGTGATTGACTCCGCTGTCCTGGCGTCGTGAGGGAGTTTGTTCCACCATTGGGGGCCAGGGCAGCGAACAGTTTTGACTGGGCTGAGCGGGAGCTGTACTTCCTCAGTGGTAGGGAGGCGAGCAGGCCAGAGGTGGATGAACGCAGTGCCCTTTTGGGTGTAGGGCCTGATCAGAGCCTGGAGGTACTGAGGTGCCGTTCCCCTCACAGCTCCGTAGGCAAGCACCATGGTCTTGTAGCGGATGCGAGCTTCAACTGGAGCCAGTGGAGAGAACGGAGGAGCGGGGTGACGTAAGAGAACTTGGGAAGGTTGAACACCAGACGGGCTGCGAGGCGTTCTGGATGAGTTGAAGGGGTTTAATGGCACAGGCAGGGAGCCCAGCCAACAGCGAGTTGCAGTAATCCAGACGGGAGATGACAAGTGCCTGGATTAGGACCTGCGCCGCTTCCTGTGTGAGGCAGGGCTACGTACTCTGCGGATGTTGTAGAGCATGAACCTACAGGAACGGGCCACCGCCTTTGATGTTAGTTGAGAACGCCAGGGTGTTGTCCAGGATCACGCCAAGGTTCTTGGCGCTCTGGGAGGAGGACACAATGGAGTTGTCAACCGTGATGGCGAGATCATGGAACGGGCAGTCCTTCCCCGGGAGGAAGAGCAGCTCCGTCTTGCCGAGGTTCAGCTTGAGGTGGTGATCCGTCATCCACACTGATATGTCTGCCAGACATGCAGAGATGCGATTCGCCACCTGGTCATCAGAAGGGGGAAAGGAGAAGATTAATTGTGTGTCGTCTGCATAGCAATGATAAGAGAGACCATGTGAGGTTATGACAGAGCCAAGTGACTTGGTGTATAGCGAGAATAGGAGGGGCCAAGAACAGAGCCCTGGGGGGACACCAGTGGTGAGAGCGCGTGGTGAGGAGACAGATTCTCGCCACGCCACCTGGTAGGAGCGACCTGTCAGGTAGGACGCAATCCAAGCGTGGGCCGCGCCGGAGATGCCCAACTCGGAGAGGGTGGAGAGGAGGATCTGATGGTTCACAGTATCGAAGGCAGCCGATAGATCTAGAAGGATGAGAGCAGAGGAGAGAGAGTTAGCTTTAGCAGTGCGGAGCGCTCCGTGATACAGAGGAGAGCAGTCTCAGTTGAATGACTAGTCTTGAAACCTGACTGATTTGGATCAAGAAGGTCATTCAGAGAGAGATAGCGGGAGAGCTGGCCAAGGACGGCACGTTCAAGAGTTTTGGAGAGAAAAGAAAGAAGGGATACTGGTCTGTAATTGTTGACATCGGAGGGATCGAGTGTAGGTTTTTTCAGAAGGGGTGCAACTCTCGCTCTCTTGAAGACGGAAGGGACGTAGCCAACGGTCAGGGGATGAGTTGATGAGCGAGGTGAGGTAAGGGGAGAAGGTCTCCGGAAATGGTCTGGAGAAGAGAGGAGGGGATAGGGTCAAGCGGGCAGGTTGTTGGGCGGCCGGCCGTCACAAGACGCGAGATTTCATCTGGAGAGAGAGGGAGAAAGAGGTCAGAGCACAGGGTAGGGCAGTGTGAGCAGAACCAGCGGTGTCGTTTGACTTAGCAAACGAGGATCGGATGTCGTCGACCTTTCTTTTCAAAATGGTTGACGGAGTCATCTGCAGAGAGGAGGGAGGGGGGAGGGGGGCGGATGATTCAGGAGGGAGGAGAAGGTGGCAAAGAGCTTCCTAGGGTTAGAGGCAGATGCTTGGAATTTAGCGTGGTAGAAAGTGGCTTTAGCAGCAGAGACAGAGGAGGAAAATGTAGAGGAGGGAGTGAAAGGATGCCAGGTCCGCAGGGAGGCGAGTTTTCCTCCATTTCCGCCTCGGCTGCCCGGAGCCCTGTTCTGTGAGCTCGCAATGAGTCATCGAGCCACGGAGCGGGGAGGGGAGGACCGAGCCGGCCTGGAGGATAGGGGGACATAGAGAGTCAAGGGATGCAGAGAGGGAGGAGAGGAGGGTTGAGGAGGCAGAATCAGGAGATAGGTGGGAGAAAGTTTGAGCGGAGGGAAGAGATGATAGGATGGAAGAGGAGAGAGTAGCGGGGAGAGAGAGCGAAGGTTGGGACGGCGCGATACCATCCGTAGGGGCAGTGTGGGAGGTGTTGGATGAGAGCAAGAGGGAAAAGGATACAAGGTAGTGGTCGGAGACTTGGAGGGGAGTTGCAATGAGGTTAGTGGAAGAACAGCATCTAGTAAAGATGAGGTCGAGCGTATTGCCTGCCTTGTGAGTAGGGGGGAAGGTGAGAGGGTGAGGTCAAAAGAGGAGAGGAGTGGAAAGAAGGAGGCAGAGAGGAAAGAGTCAAAGGTAGACGTGGGGAGGTTAAAGTCGCCCAGAACTGTGAGAGGTGAGCCGTCCTCAGGAAAGGAGCTTATCAAGGCATCAAGCTCATTGATGAACTCTCCGAGGGAACCTGGAGGGCGATAAATGATAAGGATGTTAAGCTTGAAAGGGCTAGTAACTGTGACAGCATGGAATTCAAAGGAGGCGATAGGCAGATGGGTAAGGGAGAAAGAGAGAATGACCACTTGGGAGAGATGAGGATCCCGGTGCCACCACCCCGCTGACCAGACGCTCTCGGGGTGTGCGAGAACACGTGGGCGGACGAAGAGAGAGCAGTAGGAGTAGCAGTGTTGTCTGTGGTGATCCATGTTTCCGTCAGTGCCAGAAGTCGAGGGACTGGAGGGAGGTATAGGCTGAGATGAACTCTGCCTTGTTGACCGCAGATTGGCAGTTCAGAGGCTACCGGAGACCTGGAACTCCACGTGGGTGGGCGCGCTGGGACCACCAGAGTAGGGTGGCCGCGGCCACGCGGTGAGGAGCGTTTGTATGGTCTGTGCAGAGAGGAGAGAACAGGGATAAACAGACACATAGTTGACAGGCTACAGAAGAGGCTACGCTAATGCAAAGGAGATTGGAATGACAAGTGGACTACACGTCTCGAATGTTCAGAAAGTTAAGCTACGTAGCAAGAATCTTATTGACTAAAATGATTAAAATGATACAGTACTGCTGAAGTAGGCCAGCTGGCAGTGGGTGCGTTGTTGACACTACACTAATCAAGTCGTTCCGTTGAGTGTAATAGTTTCTGCAGTGTTGCTATTCGGGGCTGTAGCAGGCTAGCAGTGTTGTTTACGTTACGTTGCGTTAAAAGAACGACAATAGATGGCTAGCGAACCTAGAAAATCGCTCTAGACTACACAATTATCTTTGATACAAAGACGGCTATGTAGCTAGCTAAGTAGCTAGCTACGATCAAACAAATCAAACCGTTGTACTGTAATGAAATGAAGTGAAAATGTGATACTACCTGTGAATGCGACCGGGTAGTTGAGTTCTATACAGAAGACGTTGGCTAGCGTTGGCTAGCTGTTGGCTAGCTAGCAGAGTCACCTGCGTTAAGGACGACAAATAGCTGGCTAGCTAACCTCGGTAAATTAAGATAATCACTCTAAGACTACACACTCTAAACCTAAACAACACAATTATCTTGGATACGATGATACGATGATACGAAGACAGCAAAGACAGCTATGTAGCTAGCTAACACTAAACTAATCAAGTCGTTCAGTTGAGTGTAATAGTTTCTCCAGTGCAGCTAATCAGTGGACGTTAGCTAGCTGGCTAGTGAAGACTACGTTAGGACGGCGAAATACGATAATTACGCAATTATCTTTGATACAAAGACGGCTATGTAGCTAGTTGAGAAGAAATTGCTAAGATAAGACAAATCAAACCGTTGTGATATAATGAAATATAATGAAAAAGTTATACTACCCGTTGGAGCGACGTGCAGATGCGACCACTCGCTCCAACCGGAACCGGAAGCAACCTGACAGTAGATGTGCTGACAGTAGATGTGCTGGGTACAGTCTCCATCCTACCTGACAGTAGATGTGCTGGGTACAGTCTCCATCCTACCTGACAGTAGATGTGCTGGGTACAGTCTCCATCCTACCTGACAGTAGATGTGCTGGGTACAGTCTCCATCCTACCTGACAGTAGATGTGCTGGGTACAGTCTCCATCCTACCTGACAGTAGATGTGCTGGGTACAGTCTCCATCCTACCTGACAGTAGATGTGCTGGGTACAGTCTCCATCCTACCTGACAGTAGATGTGCTGGGTACAGTCTCCATCCTACCTGACAGTAGATGTGCTGGGTACAGTCTCCATCCTACCTGACAGTAGATGTGCTGGGTACAGTCTCCTTCCTACCTGACAGTAGATGTGCTGGGTACAGTCTCCTTCCTACCTGACAGTAGATGTGCTGGGTACAGTCTCCATCCTACCTGACAGTAGATGTGCTGGGTACAGTCTCTATCCTACCTGACAGTAGATGTGCTGGGTACAGTCTCTATCCTACCTGACAGTAGATGTGCTGGGTACAGTCTCTATCCTACCTGACAGTAGATGTGCTGGCTACAGTCTCTATCCTACCTGACAGTAGATGTGCTGGGTACAGTCTCTATCCTACCTGACAGTAGATGTGCTGGGGACAGTCTCTTTCCTACCTTACAGTAGATGTGCTGGGGACAGTCTCTATCCTACCTGACAGTAGATGTGCTGGGGACAGTCTCTTT
>NW_025759033.1:0-4792 GCF_021184085.1 Oncorhynchus gorbuscha | reverse complement strand
ATGACGAGTGGTACAGGTGTGACCAGTAGTACAGGTGTGGACCAGTAGTACAGGTGCTGACCAGTAGTGAGGTATGACCAGTAGTACAGGTATGACCAGTAGTACAGGTATGACCAATGGTACAGGTATGACCAGTGGGTATGACCAGTGGTACAGGTGACCAGTAGTACAGGTGTGACCAGTAGTACAGGTGTGACCAGTAGTACAGTAGTGACCAGTAGTACAGGTATGACCAGTAGTACAGGTGTGACCAGTAGTACAGGTGTGACCAGTAGTGACCAGTAGTACAGGTGTGACCAGTAATGGCAGGTGACCAGTAGTACAGGTATGACCAGTAGTACAGGTGTGACCAGTAGTACAGGTGTGACCAGTAGTGACCAGTAGTACAGGTGTGACCAGTAGTACAGGTGTGACCAGTAGTACAGGTGTGACCAGTGGTACAGGTATGACGAGTGGTACAGATGTGACCAGTGGTACAGGTGTGACCAGTAGTACAAGTGTGACCAGTAGTACAGGTATGACCAGTAGAACAGGTATGACCAGTAGTACAGGTATGACCAGTAGTACAGGTATGACCAGTAGTACAGGTGTGACCAGTAGTACAGGTATGACCAGTAGTACAGGTATGTGACCAGTAGTACAGGTATGACCAGTAGAACAGGTATGACCAGTAGAACAGGTATGACCAGTGGTACAGGTATGACCAGTAGTATAGGTATGACCAGTAGTACAGGTATGACCAGTAGTACAGGTATGACCAGTGGTACAGGTGTGACCAGTAGTACAGGTGTGACCAGTAGTACAGGTGTGACCAGTAGTACAGGTATGACCAGTAGTACAGTAGTGACCAGTAGTACAGGTATGACCAGTAGTACAGGTGTGACCAGTAGTACAGGTGTGACCAGTAGTACAGTAGTGACCAGTAGTACAGGTGTGACCAGTAGTACAGGTGTGACCAGTAGTACAGTAGTACAGTAGTGACCAGTAGTACAGGTGTGACCAGTAGTACAGGTGTGACCAGTAGTACAGGTATGACCAGTGGTACAGGTGTGACCAGTAGTACAGTAGTACAGTAGTGACCAGTAGTACAGGTGTGACCAGTAGTACAGGTGTGACCAGTAGTACAGGTATGACCAGTAGTATAGGTATGACCAGTAGTATAGGTATGACCAGTAGTACAGGTATGACCAGTAGTACAGGTATGACCAGTGGTACAGGTGTGACCAGTAGTACAGGTGTGACCAGTAGTACAGGTGTGACCAGTAGAACAGGTATGCCCAGTGGTACAGGTGTGACCAGTAGTACAGGTGTGACCAGTAGTACAGGTGTGACCAGTAGTACAGGTGTGACCAGTAGTACAGTTATGCCCAGTGGTACAGGTGTGACCAGTAGTACAGGTGTGACCAGTACATTTACATTACATTTGAGTCATTTAGCAGACGCTCTTATCCAGAGCGACACAGTAGTACAGGTATCACCAGTAGTACAGGTATGTGACCAGTAGAACAGGTATGACCAGTAGAACAGGTATGACCAGTGGTACAGGTGTGACCAGTAGTACAGGTGTGACCAGTAGAACAGGTATGACCAGTGGTACAGGTGTGACCAGTAGGACAGGTATGACCAGTAGTACATGTATGACCAGTAGTATAGGTATGACCAGTAGTACAGGTATGACCAGTAGTACAGGTATGACCAGTAGAACAGGTATGACCAGTAGTACAGTAGTGACCAGTAGTACAGGTATGACCAGTAGTACAGGTGTGACCAGTAGAACAGGTATGACCAGTAGTACAGTAGTGACCAGTAGTACAGGTATGACCAGTAGTACAGGTATGACCAGTAGTACAGTACTGACCAGTAGTATAGGTATGACCAGTAGTATAGGTATAACCAGTAGTACAGGTATGACCAGTAGTACAGGTATGACCAGTAGTACAGGTATGACCAGTAGTACAGGTATGACCAGTAGTACAGGTGTGACCAGTAGTACAGGTGTGACCAGTAGTACAGGTATGACCAGTAGAACAGGTATGACCAGTAGTACAGGTATGACCAGTAGTACAGGTATGACCAGTAGAACAGGTATGACCAGTAGTATAGGTATAACCAGTAGTACAGGTATGACCAGTAGTACAGGTATGACCAGTAGTACAGGTATGACCAGTAGTACAGGTATGACCAGTAGAACAGGTATGACCAGTAGTATAGGTATGACCAGTAGTACAGGTATGACCAGTAGTACAGGTATGACCAGTAGAACAGGTATGACCAGTAGTACAGGTATGACCAGTAGTACAGGTGTGACCAGTAGTACAGGTATGACCAGTAGTACAGGTATGACCAGTAGTACAGGTATGACCAGTAGTACAGGTATGACCAGTAGTACAGGTATGACCAGTAGAACAGGTATGACCAGTAGTATAGGTATAACCAGTAGTACAGGTATGACCAGTAGTACAGGTATGACCAGTAGTACAGGTATGACCAGTAGTACAGGTATGACCAGTAGAACAGGTATGACCAGTAGTATAGGTATGACCAGTAGTACAGGTATGACCAGTAGTACAGGTATGACCAGTAGAACAGGTATGACCAGTAGTACAGGTATGACCAGTAGTACAGGTGTGACCAGTAGTACAGGTATGACCAGTAGAACAGGTATGACCAGTAGTACAGGTATGACCAGTAGTACAGGTATGACCAGTAGAACAGGTATGACCAGTAGAACAGGTATGACCAGTAGTACAGTAGTGACCAGTAGTACAGGTATGACCAGTAGAACAGGTATGACCAGTAGTACAGGTATGACCAGTAGTACAGGTATGACCAGTAGTACAGGTGTGACCAGTAGAACAGGTATGACCAGTAGAACAGGTATGACCAGTAGTGTAGGTATAACCAGTAGTACAGGTGTGACCAGTAGCACAGTAGTGACCAGTAGAACAGGTATGACCAGTAGAACAGGTATGACCAGTAGAACAGGTATGACCAGTAGTACAGGTGTGACCAGTAGTGTAGGTATAACCAGTAGTGTAGGTATAACCAGTAGTACAGGTGTGACCAGTAGCACAGTAGTGACCAGTAGAACAGGTATGACCAGTAGTGTAGGTATAACCAGTAGTACAGGTGTGACCAGTAGCACAGTAGTGACCAGTAGAACAGGTATGACCAGTAGTGTAGGTATAACCAGTAGTACAGGTGTGACCAGTAGTACAGGTGTGACCAGTAGAACAGGTATGACCAGTAGAACAGGTATGACCAGTAGAACAGGTATGACCAGTAGAACAGGTATGACCAGTGGTACAGGTATGACCAGTAGTACAGGTATGACCAGTGGTACAGGTATGACCAGTAGTACAGGTATGACCAGTAGAACAGGTATGACCAGTAGAACAGGTATGACCAGTGGTACAGGTATGACCAGTAGTACAGGTATGACCAGTAGAACAGGTATGACCAGTAGTACAGGTATGACCAGTAGAACAGGTATGACCAGTAGTACAGGTATGACCAGTAGTACAGGTATGACCAGTAGAACAGGTATGACCAGTAGAACAGGTATGACCAGTAGTACAGGTGTGACCAGTAGTACAGGTATGACCAGTAGTACAGGTATGACCAGTAGAACAGGTATGACCAGTAGAACAGGTATGACCAGTAGAACAGGTATGACCAGTAGTACAGGTGTGACCAGTAGTACAGGTATGACCAGTAGTACAGGTATGACCAGTAGTACAGGTATGACCAGTAGAACAGGTATGACCAGTAGTACAGGTATGACCAGTAGAACAGGTGTGACCAGTAACTGGAGATGCTGGCTGGCGTGATCCTTGCAGCGACTGGGATCATGAAATTAGACACCCGCCCTCTCTTTCCCTCTGAAACCACGATCAGGCTTTTATTCGCTGATCAAACCCTCCTATCAGACAGACGGGGACAGCAGGAGGGGAAGTCAGTTTAACCTAGCTACTTCTCCATGGCGTCTACACCAGGCTGCATGCCACGTCCACACAGATGATCCATTATACTGACCAGATGCTCCAAGTGGCCGCTCTAACAATGACAATAAATGTCTTCAGAAAAATGGAAGGCCGTCGAGTAGGCAAGATCAAGTGGGACCGTCTAGCCAATGAGAGGCAGATATACGTGTGAACTACAGGTATAGAGTGTTCTATTCGATCAATCAAGCCTCATGTAATCAAATAAGCCATCACAGGTTTTGTTGACTAGTTCGGCCTCTCATTGACCTCCATATAAAAAGTCCTTGCTAGGGAGGGCAACCCCCCAAAATAAAACGTTGAGTAAAACAATAATAAATAAAAAACCCTGCTAGAAGGAGACACATTTTGGGCCCAGTCATCCCTTTCACTTCAGCCTCTTCCTCTCTCCTATGCGTCAGCGACCATTTTGTGTCAAATTGTTGATGATGAAAGGTCAAAGGTCAGGGATCATATCAGGCTATAGTCGACAGATTCTAGCAGGCGGCATAAAACTTCCCCTCTGGAGAGGTCACGACCCCCCGCCCCGCCCCTTAAGTTATGAAATATAACCTGTCTGGAGATGATTATCCAAATCTCCCTGGATGATACTAATGTCTCCGCCCCCGCCCCGCCCTCGCCCCGCCCCCTTCACAGATGAGCAGCAGCGTTGTGGTGGTATTTCGTCTCTAAAGGAGTAGAGTACCTGGACACGGTGTTCTTCATCCTGAGGAAGAAGTTTAACCAGGTCAGCTTCCTACACGTCTACCACCACTGCTCCATGTTCACCCTCTGGTGGATCGGCATCAAGT
>NW_025759032.1:0-4793 GCF_021184085.1 Oncorhynchus gorbuscha | reverse complement strand
ATGAGGACCCAAAAGCGACTTGGCGAAACAGAGTTTTTAATCCAGCAAAGTTACTTTACAAACAAAAGGCATAATACTACTCGTAATGACGAGAACAGACTGGAGACTTGATCAAGAACTGCAGGTTGCCTCGGGAAGGCACTTGAACGTAGCAGACTCAGACACCTGCTCACCACGCAGCATCTGAGGGAAACACGACACGACAGGGCAAAACATAGACACAGCACGGTGAATAATAGACAAGGATCCGACAGGGCAGGAACGGAAAACAAGGGAGAAATAGGGGACTCTAATCAGGGAAAAGATAAGGAAACAGGTGTGGAAGACTAAATGATGATTAGGGGAATAGGAACAGCTGGGAGCAGGAACGGAACGATAGAGAGAGGAGAGAGAGGGAGGGGAGAGAGAGGGATAGAAAAAGGGAACGAACCTAATAAGACCAGCAGGGGAAACGAATAGAAGGGAAAGCATAATGACAAGACAATCTAAGACAAAACATGAGTACCCCCACTTCACCGAGCGCCTCCTGGCGCACTCGAGGAGGAATCCTGGCGGCAACGGAGGAAATCATCAATAAGCGAACGGTCCAGCACGTCCCGAGACGGAACCCAACTCCTCTCCTCAGGACCGTAACCCTCCCAATCCACTAAGTATTGGACCCCGTCCCCGAGAACGCATGTCCATGATCTTACGTACCTTGTAAATAGGTGCGCTCGACAAGGACGGGAGGGGGGAGGGAAGACGAACGGGGTGCGAAGAAAGGGCTTGACACAGGAGACATGGAAGACAGGATGGACGCGACGAAGATGTCGCGGAAGAGCTTAGTCGCACAGCGACAGGATTGACGACCTGGGAGACACGGAACGGACCAATGAACCGCGGAGTCAACTTACGAGAAGCTGTCGAAGAGGAAGGTTGCGAGTGGAAAGCCACACTCTCTGGCCGCAACAATACCTTGGACTCTTAATCCTGCGTTTATTGGCGGCTCACAGTCTGTGCCCTGTAACGGCAAAGTGCAGACCTCACCCTCCTTCCAGGTGCGCTCACAACGTTGGACAAACGCTTGAGCGGAGGGAACGCTGGACTCGGCAAGTTGGGATGAGAACAGAGGAGGCTGGTAACCCAGACTACTCTGAAACGGAGATAACCCGGTAGCAGACGAAGGAAGCGAGTTGTGAGCGTATTCTGCCCAGGGAGCTGTTCTGCCCAAGACGCAGGGTTTCTGAAAGAAAGGCTGCGAGTATGCGACCAATCGTCTGATTGGCCCTCTCTGCTTGACCGTTAGACTGGGGATGAAACCCGGAAGAGAGACTGACGGACGCACCAATCAAACGACAGAACTCCCTCCAAAACTGTGACGTGAATTGCGGGCCTCTGTCTGAAACGGGCGCCTAACGGAGGCCATGAATTCTGAACACATTCTCGATGATGATTTGTGCCGTCTCCTTAGCGGAAGGAAGTTTAGCGAGGGGAATGAAATGTGCCGCCTTAGAGAACCTATCGACAACCGTAAGAATCACAGTCTTCCCCGCAGACAAAGGCAGACCGGTAATGAAGTCTAGGGCGATGTGAGACCATGGTCGAGAAGGAATGGGGAGCGGTCTGAGACGACCGGGCAGGAGGAGAGTTACCCGACTTAGTCTGCGCGCAGTCCGAACAAGCAGCCACGAAACGGCGCGTGTCACGCTCCTGAGTCGGCCACCAAAAGCGCTGGCGAATAGACGCAAGAGTGCCTCGAACACCGGGATGACCAGCTAACTTGGCAGAGTGAGCCCACTGAAGAACAGCCAGACGAGTGGAAACAGGAACGAAAAGGAGGTTACTAGGACAAGCGCGCGGCGACGCAGTGTGCGTGAGTGCTTGCTTAACCTGTCTTTCAATTCCCAGACTGTCAACCCGACAACACGCCCATAAGGAAGAATCCCCCGGGATCAGTAGAAGCCACAGAAGAACTAAACAGACGGGATAAGGCATCAGGCTTGGTGTTTTGCTACCCGGACGGTAAGAAATCACAAACTCAAACGAGCGAAAACAACGCCCAACGAGCTTGACGGGCATTAAGTCGTTTGGCAGAACGGATGTACTCAAGGTTCTTATGGTCTGTCCAAACGACAAAAGGAACGGTCGCCCTCCAACCACTGTCGCCATTCGCCTAGGGCTAAGCGGATGGCGAGCAGTTCACGGTTACCCACATCATAGTTGCGCTCAGATGGCGACAGGCGATGAGAAAATAAGCGCAAGGATGAACCTTATCGTCAGACTGGAAGCGCTTGGATAGAATGGCTCCCACGCCTACCTCTGAAGCGCCAACCTCGACAATGAATTGTCTAGTGACGTCAGGAGTAACGAGGATAGGAGCGGACGTAAACGTTCTTTTAGAAGATCAAAAGCTCCCTGGGCGGAACCGACCACTTAAAACACGTCTTGACAGAAGTAAGAGCTGTGAGAGGGGCAGCAACTTGACCGAAATTACGAATGAAACGCCGATAGAAATTAGCGAAACCTAAAAAGCGCTGCAACTCGACACGTGACCTTGAACGGGCCAATCACTGACAGCTTGACCTTAGCGGAATCCATCTGAATGCCTTCAGCGGAAATAACGGAACCGAGAAAAGTAACGGAGGAGACATGAAAAGAGCACTTCTCAGCCTTTACGTAGAGACAATTTCTCTAAAAGGCGCTGTAGAACACGCGAACGTGCTGAACATGAATCTCGAGTGACGGTGAAAAAATCAGGATATCACAAGATAGACAAAAAACAAAGATGTTCAGCATGTCTCTCAGAACATCATTAACTAATGCCTGAAAAACAGCTGGCGCATTGGCGAGACCAAACGGCAGAACCCGGTACTCAAAATGCCCTAACGGAGTGTTAAACGCCGCTTTCCACTCGTCCCCTCTCTGATGCGCACGAGATGGTAAGCGTTACGAAGGTCCAACTTAGTAAAGCACCTGGCTCCTGCAGAATCTCGAAGGCTGATGACATAAGGGGGAAGCGGATAACGATTCTTAACCGTTATGTCATTCAGCCTCGATAATCCACGCAGGGGCGCAGAGTACCGTCCTTCTTCTTAACAAAAGAACCCCGCCCGGCCGGAGAGGAAGAAGGCACTATGGTACCGGCGCCAAGAGACACAGATAAATAATCCTCGAGAGCCTTACGTTCGGGAGCCGACAGAGAGTATAGTCTACCCCGAGGAGGAGTGGTCCCCGGAAGGAGATCAATACTACAATCATACGACCGGTGAGGAGGAAGGAGTTGGCTCGGGACCGACTGAAGACCGTGCGCAGATCATGATATTCCTCCGGCACTCCTGTCAAATCGCCAGGTTCCTCCTGAGAAGTGGGGACAGAAGAAATGGGAGGGATGGCAGACATTAAACACTTCACATGACAAGAAACGTTCCAGGATAGGATAGAATTACTAGACCAATTAATAGAAGGATTATGACATACTAGCCAGGGATGACCCAAAACAACAGGTGTAAAAGGTGAACTAAAAATCAAAAAAGAAATAGTCTCACTGTGGTTACCAGATACTGTGAGAGTTAAAGGTAGTGTCTCAAATCTGATACTGGGAAGATGACTACCATCTAAGGCAAACATGGGCGTAGGCTTGTCTAACTGTCTGAAAGGAATGTCATGTTTCCGAGCCCATGCTTCGTCCATGAAACAACCCTCAGCCCCAGAGTCAATCAAGGCACTGCATGTAGCACCCGAACCGTCCAGCGAGATGGACCGACATAGTAGTACAGGATCTAGATGAAGAGACCTGAGTAGTAGCGCCACCAGTAGCCTCCGCTTTACTGATGAGCTCTGGCCTTTACTGGACATGAATTGACAAAATGTCCATCAAATCCGCAATAGAGGCACAGGCGGTTGGTGATCCTCCGTTCCCTCTCCTTGGTCGAGATGCGAATACCTCCTAGCTGCATGGGCTCAGCCCTGAGCCAGAGGAGGGAGATGGTTGCGATGCGGAGCAGGGAAACACCGTTGACGCGAGCTCTCTTCCACGAGCTTGGTGACGAAGATCTACCCGTCGTTCTATGCGGATGGCGAGAGCAATCAAAGAGTCCACACTGGAAGGAACCTCCCGAGAGAGAATCTCATCTTTGACCACTGCGTGGAGTCCCTCCAGAAAACGAGCGAGCAGCGCCGGCTCGTTCCAGTCACTAGAGGCAGCAAGAGTGCGAAACTCTATAGAGTAATCCGTTATGGATCGATCACCTTGGCATAGGGAAGCCAGGGCCCTAGAAGCCTCCCCACCAAAAACTGAACGGTCAAAACCCGAATCATCTCCTCTTTAAAGTTCTGGTAATTGTTTGAACAATCAGCCCTTGCCTCCCAGATAGCTGTGCCCCCACTCTCGAGCCCGGCCAGTAAGGAGTGAAATGACGTAAGCAACCCGAGCTCTCTCGCTAGAGTATGTGTTGGGTTGAGAGAGAACACAATATCACACTGGGTGAGAAAGGAGCGCACTCCGTGGGCTGCCCGGAGTAGCAAGGTGGGTTATTAACCCTAGGTTCGGAGGCTCGGCAGGCCAGGAAGTAACAGGTGGCACGAGACGAAGACTCTGGAACTGTCCAGAGAGGTCGGAAACCTGAGCGGCCAGGTTCTCCACGGCATGGCGAGCAGCAGACAATTCCTGCTCGTGTCTGCCGAGCATGGCTCCTTGATCTCGACGGCAGTGTTACGAGCATCTGTAGTCGCTGGGTCCATTCCTTGGTCGGATCCTTCTGTTATGCAGGTGAATGAGGACCCAAAAGCGACTTGGCGAAAACAGAGTTTTTAAT
>NW_025759031.1:0-4794 GCF_021184085.1 Oncorhynchus gorbuscha | reverse complement strand
CTCTCTCTTAATCAAACACACAACACTCTCTCTCTTAATCAAACACACAGACACACACTCTCTCTCTCTCTCTTAATCAAACACACACAAACTACACACTCTCTCTCAATCAAACACACACACACACACTCTCTCTCTTAATCAAACACACATACTCTCTCTCTCTCTCAATCAAACACACAGACACACACCTCTCTCTCTCTTAATCAAACACACACACTCTCTCTCTCTCTCTCACTCTCTCTCCTCTCAATCAAACACACACACTCTCTCTCTTAATCAAACACACACAGCACACACTCTCTCTCTCTTAATCAAACACACACACACACACTCTCTCTCTCAATCAAACACACACACACACACTCTCTCAATCAAACACACACACACACACACACTCTCTCTCTCAATCAAACACACAGACACACACTCTCTGTCAATCAAACACATAGACACACACTCTCTGTCAATCAAACACACAGACACACACTCTCTCTCAATCAAACACACAGACACACTCTCTCATTCAGACAGACACAGACACACAGGGCTGGATATATATATTGACAGTTCTCCTGTGAAAGTGAACATTAGAGTCAGGACATGACCCAGTCTAGGTTTCTGTAGAAAAGGATGTGTGGGGCGGGGCCATAGTGAGGTCCACAGTCCATGTCAGTATGGGTGTGTGTGTACAAACTGCCCTGGGGTGGTTGTGTGTGTGTACAAACTGCCCTGGGGTGGTTGTGTGTGTTTGTGTGTGTGTTTAGTCGTTGTCTTCATCCTCCTCTTCGCTCTCCTCAATCCCGTCACTGTCCTCCTGTTCCTCGTCTTCCTCCTCCGTTTCTGGGATGTCCCACTGGGGGTGGTTATCCAACACCGCCTTGGCCTCGTGCACCTCCAGCTGGTACGGTTAAAACACAGTTAAAACACAGTTAAAACACACACAGTTACAATACACAGTTACAATACACAGTTACAATACACAGTTACAATACACACAGTTACAATACACAGTTACAACACACAGTTACAATACACACAGTTACAATACACACAGTTACAATACACACAGTTACAATACACACAGTTACAATACACACAGTTACACACAGTTACAATACATAGTTACAACACACAGTTACAATACACAGTTACAATATATAGTTACAACACACAGTTACAATATATAGTTACAACACACAGTTACAATATATAGTTACAACACACAGTTACAATATATAGTTACAACACACAGTTACAATATATAGTTACAACACACAGTTACAATATATAGTTACAACACACAGTTACAATACATAGTTACAACACAGTTACAATATATAGTTACAATATATAGTTACAATATATAGTTACAACACAGTTACAATATATCACAGTTACAATATATAGTTACAACACACAGTTACAATATATAGTTACAACACACAGTTACAATATATAGTTACAACACAGTTACAATATATAGTTACAACACACAGTTACAATATATAGTTACAACACACAGTTACAATATATAGTTACAACACACAGTTACAATATATAGTTACAACACACAGTTACAATATATAGTTACAACACACAGTTACAATATATAGTTACAACACACAGTTAAAATATATAGTTACAACACTACCAGTTACAATATATAGTTACAACACACAGTTAAAATATATATAGTTAATATATATAGTTAAAACACAGTTACAATATATAGTT
Organism: Oncorhynchus gorbuscha; assembly: GCF_021184085.1. Lineage (NCBI taxonomy): Eukaryota > Metazoa > Chordata > Actinopteri > Salmoniformes > Salmonidae > Oncorhynchus > Oncorhynchus gorbuscha. Next base: position 3,057 of record NW_025759031.1, on the reverse strand, counting down.
ACAACACACAGTTAAAATATATATAGTTAATATATATAGTTAAAACACACAGTTTAGACCACTTAGACTGAAGTACAATATCAACATAAATCCTGCTGTAAAACATGGCATTGTGGTGCTGTAAAACATGGCATTGTGGTGCTGTAAAACATGGCATTGTGGTGCTGTAAAACATGGCATTGTGGTGCTGTAAAACATGGCATTGTGGTGCTGTAAACACATGGCATTGTGGTGCTGTAAAACATGGGTGGACCAGGCATTGTGGTGCTGTAAAACATGGCATTGTGGTGCTGTAAAACATGGCATTGTGGTGCTGTAAAACATGGCATTGTGGTGCTGTAAAACATGGCATTGTGGTGCTGTAAAACACGGGTGGACCAGGCATTGTGGTGCTGTAAAACACGGGTGGACCAGGCATTGTGGTGCTGTAAAACACGGGTGGACCAGGCATTGTGGTGCTGTAAAACACGGGTGGACCAGGCATTGTGGTGCTGTAAAACACGGGTGGACCAGGCATTGTGGTGCTGTAAAACACGGGTGGACCAGGCATTGTGGTGCTGTAACACATGGGTGGACCGGCGTTGTGCTGTAAAACCATGGCATTGTGGTGCTGTGAACATGGTGATCGGCATTGTGGTGCTGTAAAACACGGGTGGACCAGGCATTGTGGTGCTGTAAAACATGGGTGGACCAGGCATTGTGGTGCTGTAAAACATGGGTGGAACAGGCATTGTGGTGCTGTAAAACATGGCATTGTGGTGCTGTAAAACACGGGTGGACCAGGCATTGTGGTGCTGTAAAACATGGGTGGACCAGGCATTGTGGTGCTGTAAAACATGGGTGGACCAGGCATTGTGGTGCTGAAACATTACCAGGCATTGTGGTGCTGTAAAACACGGGTGGACCAGGCATTGTGGTGCTGTAAAACATGGGTGGAACAGGCATTGTGGTGCTGTAAAACATGGGTGGACCAGGCATTGTGGAGCTCATGTGAATTCTCTTTCAGCTTCAGACCAATGCCTATTCTCACGTACTAAACATTTTAGTTTCTAATACACACAGACACACGTGAGTTGTAAGGTCTCACCTTGAGGGTCTGATCTGGTCCAGACCCAGGTAAGAGTCTGAGCGGAGGATGACAGAGTACTGGTAGTTCCCCGTTTTAGAGGGAGCTGGAAACTTCAGCTCCACCTGTCGGAGTGAGAACACACCCGAGTATACAAAACATTAAGAACACCTTCCTAATATTCAAGTGCCCCCACCCCACCCCCACCCTCAGAACAGCCTCAATCAGTCAGGGTCATGGACTCTACAAGGTGTAGAAAGCGTTTCCACAGTGCTGCTGGTCCCATGTTGACTCCAATGATTCCCACAGTTGTGTCAAGTTGTCTGGATGTCCGTTGGGTGGTGGACCAATTATTGATACACACTGGGGAAACTGTTGAGCGTCATACTACACACAGGCAACACACACAGGCAACACACACACACACACACACAGGCAACACACACACACACACACACACACACACAGGCAACACACACACACACACACACACACACACACACACACACACACACACACACACACACACACACACACACACACACACACACACACACACACACACACACACACACACACACACACACACACACACACACCCCCTCTCACCTCCTCCGTGTCTCTGAGTGTGCAGACGTGGTATGGCATGGAGACTAGAGTCTGGTCCTTGCGGTCAGCGATGTAGAGCCACCACCACTCATGTTTCTCCTCTGGGTAGTACAGGCTGTAGACGGGGTGGGTCACCTTAGACTTGGTCTCCAACAGCGCCCTCTCCCTTCGCTGGACACTCTGCTGCAGAGCCTCCCACTCCTGGGGGGGGGGAGACGGGGGGGTTATACATAGTCTATACCACTGATCTCCAACCCTGTTCCTGGAGAGCTACCCTCCTGTAGGTTTACACTCCAACCCTGTTCCTGGAGAGCTACCCTCCTGTAGGTTTTAACTCCAACCCTGTTCAAACCCTGTTCCTGGAGAGAGACCCTCCTGTAGGTTTTAACTACAACCCTGTTCCTGGAGAGAGACCCTCCTGTAGGTTTTAACTCCAACCCTGTTCCTGGAGAGAGACCTTCCTGTAGGTTTTACACTCCGACCCTGTTCCTGGAGAGAGACCCTCCTGTAGGTTTACACTCCAACCCTGTTCCTGGAGAGAGACCCTCCTGTAGGTTTTAACTCCAACCCTGTTCCTGGAGAGCTACCCTCCTGTAGGTTTACACTCCAACCCTGTTCCTGGAGAGAGACCCTCCTGTAGGTTTACACTCCAACCCTGTTCCTGGAGAGAGACCCTCCTGTAGGTTTACACTCCAACCCTGTTCCTGGAGAGAGACCCTCCTGTAGGTTTACACTCCAACCCTGTTCCAGGAGAGAGACCCTCCTGTAGGTTTACACTCCAACCCTGTTCCTGGAGAGCTACCCTCCTGTAGGCTTTAACTCCAACCCTGTTCCTGGAGAGCGACCCTCCTGTAGGTTTTAACTCCACCTGAACCCTGTTCCTGGAGAGAGACCCTCCTGTAGGTTTTACACTCCAACCCTGTTCCTGGAGAGAGACCCTCCTGTAGGTTTTAACTCCAACCCTGTTCTGGAGAGCACCCTCCTGTAGGTTCATAACTCCAACCCTGATTCCTGGAGGAGAGACCCTCCTGTAGGTTTTACACTCCAACCCTGTTCCTGGAGAGAGACCCTCCTGTAGGTTTACACTCCAACTCCTGTTCCTGGAGAGAGACCCTCCTGTAGGTTTACACTCCAACCCTGTTCCTGGAGAGATACCTCCTGTAGGTTTTACACTCCAACCCTGTTCCTGGAGAGAGACCCTCCTGTAGGTTTACACTCCAACCCTGTTCCTGGAGAGAGACCTCCTGTAGGTTTACACTCCAACCCTGTTCCTGGAGAGAGACCCTCCTGTAGGCTTCACACTCCAACCCTGTTCCTGGAGAGCGAACCCTCCTGTAGGTTTTAACTCCAACCCTGTTCCTGAGAGACCCTCTGTAGGTTTA
>NW_025759030.1:0-4794 GCF_021184085.1 Oncorhynchus gorbuscha | reverse complement strand
GTAGGGCTTGATCAGAGCCTGGAGGTACTGAGGTGCCGTTCCCCTCACAGCTCCGTAGGCAAGCACCATGGTCTTGTAGCGGATGCGAGCTTCAACTGGAAGCCAGTGGAGAGAACGGAGGAGCGGGGTGACGTGAGAGAACTTGGGAAGGTTGAACACCAGACGGGCTGCGGCGTTCTGGATGAGTTGAAGGGGTTTAATGGCACAGGCAGGGAGCCCAGCCAACAGCGAGTTGCAGTAATCCAGACGGGAGATGACAAGTGCCTGGATTAGGACCTGCGCCGCTTCCTGTGTGAGGCAGGGTCGTACTCTGCGGATGTTGTAGAGCATGAACCTACAGGAACGGGCCACCGCCTTGATGTTGGTTGAGAACGACAGGGTGTTGTCCAGGATCACGCCAAGGTTCTTAGCGCTCTGGGAGGAGGACACAATGGAGTTGTCAACCGTGATGGCGAGATCATGGAACGGGCAGTCCTTCCCCGGGAGGAAGAGCAGCTCCGTCTTGCCGAGGTTCAGCTTGAGGTGGTGATCCGTCATCCACACTGATATGTCTGCCAGACATGCAGAGATGCGATTCGCCACCTGGTCATCAGAAGGGGGAAAGGAGAAGATTAGTTGTGTGTCGTCTGCATAGCAATGATAGGAGAGACCATGTGAGGTTATGACAGAGCCAAGTGACTTGGTGTATAGCGAGAATAGGAGAGGGCCTAGAACAGAGCCCTGGGGGACACCAGTGGTGAGAGCGCGTAGTGAGGAGACAGATTCCCACGCCACCTGGTAGGTGCGACCTGTCAGGTAGGACGCAACTAAGCGTGGCCGCGCTCGGAGATGCCCAACTCGAGAGGGTGGAGAGGAGGATCTGATGGTTCACAGTATCGAAGGCAGCCGATAGATCTAGAAGGATGAGAGCAGAGGAGAGAGAGTTAGCTTTAGCAGTGCGGAGCGCTCCGTGATACAGAGGAGAGAACCCAGTTGAATGACTAGTCTTGAAACCTGACTGATTTGGATCAAGAAGGTCATTCAGAGAGGAGATAGCGGGAGAGCTGGCCAAGGGACGGCACGTTCAAGAGTTTTGGAGAGAAAAGAAAGAAGGGATACTGGTCTGTAATTGTTGACATCGGAGGGATCGAGTGTAGGTTTTTTCAGAAGGGGTGCAACTCTCGCCTCTCTTGAAGACAGAAGGGACGTAGCCAGCGGTCAGGGATGAGTTGATGAGCGAGGTAAGGTAAGGGAGAAGGTCTCCGGAAATGGTCTGGAGAAGAGAGGAGGGGATAGGGTCAAGCGGGCAGGTTGTTGGGCGGCTGGCCGTCACAAGACGCGAGATTTCATGTGGAGAGAGGGGGAGAAAGAGGTCAGAGCACAGGGTAGGGCAGTGTGAGCAGAACTAGCGGTGTCGCTTGACTTAGCAAACGAGATCGGATGTCGTCAACCTTCTTTTTCAAAATGGTTGACGGTCATCTGCAGAGAGGGGAGGAGGGGGGAGGGGAGGGAGGATTCAGGAGGGAGGAGAAGGTGGCAAAGAGCTTCCTAGGGTTAGAGGCAGATACTTGGAATATAGCGTGGTAGAAAGTGGCTTTAGCAGCAGAGACAGAGGAGGAAAATGTAGAGAGGAGGGAGGAAAGGATTCCAGGTCCGCAGGGAGGCGAGTTTTCCTCCATTTCCGCTCGGCTGCCCGGAGCTTGATCTGTGAGCTCGCAATGAGTCATCGAGCCACGGAGCGGAGGAGGACCGAGTCGGCCTGGAGGATAGGGGGACATAGAGAGTCAAAGGATGCAGAGAGGAGGAGAGGAGGGTTGAGGAGGCAGAATCAGGAGATAGGTTGAGAAGGTTTGAGCGGAGGGAAGATGATAGGATGGAAGAGGAGAGAGTAGCGGGGGAGAGAGAGCGGGGCTGGGACGGCTCGATACCATCCGAGTAGGGGCAGTGTGGGAGGTGTTGCAGTGTGGGAGAGACAGGGACTAGTTATGGTAGCACCAGATATTACAGACAGGGACTAGTTATGGTAACACCAGATATTACAGACAGGGACTAGTTATGGTAGCACCAGATATTACAGACAGGGACTAGTTATGGTAGCACCAGATATTGTTGGTGAGACAGGGGACTAGTTATGGTAACACCAGATATTACAGACAGGGATTAGTTATGGTAACACCAGATATTACAGACAGGGACTAGTTATGGTAACACCAGATATTACAGACAGGACTAGTTATGGTAACACCAGATTTACAGACAGGGACTAGTTGTTACACCAGATATTACAGACAGGGACTAGTTATGGTAGCACCAGATATTACAGACAGGGACCAGTGGTAACACCAGATATTACAGATTAGGGACTAGTTATGGTAACACCAGATATTACAGACAGGGACTAGTTATGGTAGCACCAGATATTACAGACAGGGACTAGTTATGGTAGCACCAGATATTACAGACAGGACTAGTTGTTACACCAGATATTACAGACAGGACTAGTTATGATAACACCAGATACTACAGACAGGGACTAGTTATGATAACACCAGATATTACAGACAGGGACTAGTTATGATAACACCAGATATTACAGACAGGGACTAGTTGTTACACCAGATATTACAGACAGGGACTAGTTATGGTAACACCAGATATTACAGACAGGGACTAGTTATGGTAACACCAGATATTACAGACAGGGACTAGTTATGGTAACACCAGATATTACAGACAGGGACTAGTTATGGTAGCACTAGATATTACAGACAGGGACTAGTTATGGTAACACCAGATATTACATTTACATTTAAATCATTTAGCAGACGCTCTATCCAGAGCGACTTACAAATTGGTGCATTCACCTTATGACATCCAGTGGAACAGTCACTTTACAATAGTGCATCTAAATCTTAAAGGGGGGGGTGAGAGGGATACTTATCCTATCCTAGGTATTCCTTAAAGAGGTGGGGTTTCAGGTGTCTCCGGGAAGGTGGTGGTGATTGACTCCGCTGTCCTGGCGTCGTGAGGAGTTTGTTCCACTATTGGGCCAGAGCAGCGAACAGTTTTGACTGGGCTGAGCGGGAGCTGTACTTCCTCAGTGGTAGGAGGCGAAAGCAGGCCAGAGGTGGATGAACGCAGTGCCCTTTGTTTGGGTGTAGTGTCATGTTTCAACCCATGCTTCATTCCATGAAACAACCCTCAGCCCCAGAGTCTATCAAGGCACTACATGTAGCACCCGAACCGGTCCAGCGTAGATGGACCGACAAAGTAGTACAGGATTTTGGATGGAGACTTGAGAAGTTGCGCCACCTGTAGCCCTCCGCTTACAGATGAGCTCTGGCTTTTACTGGACATGAATTAACAAAATGTCCAGCAACTCCGCAATAGAGGCACAGGCGGTTGGTGATCCTCCGTTCCCTCTCCTTAGTCGAGATGCGAATCCCTCCCAGCTGCATGGGCTCAGTCTCTGAGCCAGAGGAGGGAGATGGTTGCGATGCGGAGCAGGGAAACACCGTTGATGCGAGCTCTCTTCCACGAGCCCGGTGACGAAGATCTACCCGTCGTTCTATGCGGATGGCGAGAGCAATCAAAGAGTCCACATCTGAAGGAACCTCCCGGGAGAGAATCTCATCCTTAACCACTGCGTGGAGTCCCTCCAGAAAACGAGCGAGCAGCGCCGGCTCGTTCCACTCACTAGAGGCAGCAAGAGTGCGAAACTCAATAGAATAATCCGTTATGGACCGTTCACCTTGGCATAGGGAAGCCAGGGCCCTAGAAGCCTCCCTACCAAAAACTGAACGGTCAAAAACCCGAATCATCTCCTCTTTAAAGTTCTGGTACTTGTTAGAGCAATCAGCCCTTGCCTCCCAGATAGCTGTGCCCCATTCTCGAGCCCGGCCAGTAAGGAGTGAAATGACGTAAGCAACCCGAGCTCTCTCTCTAGAGTATGTGTTGGGTTGGAGAGAGAACACAATCTCACACTGCGTGAGAAAGGAGCGGCACTCAGTGGGCTGCCCGGAGTAGCAAGGTGGGTTATTAACCCTAGGTTCTGGAGGCTCGGCAGGCCAGGAAGTAACAGGTGGCACGAGACGAAGACTCTGGAACTGTCCAGAGAGGTCGGAAACCTGAGCGGCCAGGTTCTCCACGGCATGGCGAGCAGCAGACAATTCCTGCTCGTGTCTGCCGAGCATGGCTCCTTGGATCTCGACGGCAGTGTAACGAGCGTCTGAAGTCGCTGGGTCCATTCCTTGGTCGGTTCCTTCTGTCATGCAGGTGAAAGAGGACCCAAAAGCGACTTGGCGAAAACAGAGTCTTTAATCCAGTAAAGTAAATACAATCAAAAAACACAACTTTCACTCGAAATGACGAGGACAAACTGGAGACTCGATCTTGAACAGCAGGTGAACAGCAGGTTGCCTCGGGAAGGCACTTGAACCAAACAGACTCAGACACCTGCTCACCACGCAGCATCTGAGGAAAACACGACACGACAGGGCGATACACAAACACAGCACGGTGAATTCTAGACAAGGAACCGACAGGGCAGAAACGAATAACAAGGAGAGAAATAGGGACTCTAATCAGGGAAAAGGATCGGGAACAGGTGTGGGAAGACTAAATGATTGATTAGGGGAATAGGAACAGCTGGGAGCAGGAACGGAACGATAGAGAGAAGAGAGAGCGGGAGAGTGAGAGAGGGAGGGGAGAGAGAGGGATAGAAAGAGGGAAAGAACCTAATAAGACCAGCAGAGGGAAACGAATAGAAGGAGAAGAACAGGGACAAGGCATGATAATCAATGACAAAACATGACA
>NW_025759029.1:0-4797 GCF_021184085.1 Oncorhynchus gorbuscha | reverse complement strand
GACAGGACTGGCTGTTTCATAGCTACTGAGGTGTGTGTGGGACAGGATTGGCTGTTTCATAGCTACTGAGGTGTGTGTGTGGGACAGGACTGGCTGTTTCCTAGTTGCTGAGGTGTGTGTGTGTGTGTGTGTGGGACTGACTGTTTCATAGCTACTGAGGTGTGTGTGTGTGGGACTGACTGTTTCATAGCTACTAAGGTGTGTGTGTGTGTGTGTGTGTGTGTGTGTGTGTGGACTGGCTGTTTCACAGCTACTGAGGTGTGTGTGTGGGACTGGCTGTTTCACAGCTACTGAGGTGTGTGTGTGGGACTGGCTGTTTCACAGCTACTGAGGTGTGTGTGTGGGACTGGCTGTTTCACAGCTACTGAGGTGTGTGTGTGGGACTGGCTGTTTCACAGCTACTGAGGTGTGTGTGTGTGTGTGTGTGTGTGGGACTGGCTGTTTCACAGCTACTGAGCTGTGTGTGTGTGTGTGGGACTGGCTGTTTCATAGCTACTGAGGTGTGTGTGTGTGTGTGTGTGTGTGGGACTGGCTGTTTCATAGCTACTGAGGTGTGTGTGTGTGTGTGTGTGTGTGTGGGACTGGCTGTTTCACAGCTACTGAGCGTGTGTGTGTGGGACTGGCTGTTTCATAGCTACTGAGGTGTGTGTGTGGGACTGGCTGTTTCATAGCTACTGAGGTGTGTGTGTGGGACTGGACTGGCTGTTTCATAGCTACAGATGTGTGTGTGTGTGTGACTGGACTGGCTGTTTCTTAGCTACTGAGATGTGTGTGTGTGTGTGTGTGTGTGTGTGTACTGGACTGGCTGTTTCTTAGCTACTGAGGTGTGTGTGGACAGGACTGGCTGCTTCTTAGCTACTGAGATGTGTGTGTGGACTGGACTGGCTGTTTCCTAGCTACTGAGGTGTGTGTGTGGACTGGACTGGCTGTTTCCTAGCTACTGATGTGTGTGTGTGTGTGTGTGTGGACTGGACTGGCTGTTTCCTAGCTACTGAGGTGTGTGTGTGGGACTGGACTGGCTGTTTCATAGCTACTGAGGTGTGTGTGTGGACTGGACTGACTGTTTCATAGCTACTGAGGTGTGTGTGTGTGTGTGTGTTTGTGTGGGATCACTGTTCTCATAGCTACTGAGGTGTGTGTGGTGGGGACTGGCTGTTTCATAGCTACTGAGGTGTGTGTGTGGACTGGCTGTTTCATAGCTACTGAGGTGTGTGTGTATGGGACTGGCTGTTTCATAGCTACTGAGGTGTGTGTGTGTGTGTGACTGGACTGGCTGTTTCTTAGCTACTGAGATGTGTGCGTGTGTGTGTGTGTGTGACTGGACTGGCTGTTTCTTAGCTACTGAGGTGTGTGGGACAGGACTGGCTGTTTCTTAGCTACTGAGATGTGTGTGTGGGACTGGACTGGCTGTTTCTTAGCTACTGAGATGTGTGTGTGGGACTGGACTGGCTGTTTCCTAGCTACTGAGGTGTGTGTGTGGGACTGGACTGGCTGTTTCCTAGCTACTGATGTGTGTGTGTGTGTGTGGGACTGGACTGGCTGTTTCCTAGCTACTGAGGTGTGTGTGTGTGTGGGACTGGACTGGCTGTTTCCTAGCTACTGAGGTGTGTGTGTGTGGGACTGGACTGGCTGTTTCCTAGCTACTGAGGTGTGTGTGTGGGACTGGACTGGCTGTTTCCTAGCTACTGAGGTGTGTGTGTGTGGGACTGGACTGACTGTTTCATAGCTACTGAGGTGTGTGTGTGTGTGTGTGTGTGTGTGGGACTGACTGTTTCATAGCTACTGAGGTGTGTGTGTGTGGGACTGACTGTTTCATAGCTACTGAGGTGTGTGTGTGTGTGGGACTGACTGTTTCATAGCTACTGAGGTGTGTGTGTGTGGGACTGGGTGTTTCATAGCTACTGAGGTGTGTGTGGGACTGACTGTTTCATAGCTACTGAGGTGTGTGGTGTGTGTGGGGACTGGCTGTTTCATAGCTACTGAGGTGTGTGTGTGGGAAAGGACTGGCTGTTTCCTAGCTACTGAGGTGTATGTGTGTGTGTGTGTGTGTGTGTGGGGACTGGCTGTTTCATAGCTGTGTGTGTGGGACAGGACTGGCTGTTTCCTAGCTACTGAGGTGTGTGTGTGGGACTGGACTGGCTGTTTCCTAGCTACTGAGGTGTGTGTGGGACTGGACTGGCTGTTTCCTAGCTACTGAGGTGTGTGTGGGACTGGACTGGCTGTTTCCTAGCTACTGAGGTGTGTGTGTGGGACAGGACTGGCTGTTTCATAGCTACTGAGGTGTGTGTGTGTGGGACAGGACTGGCTGTTTCATAGCTACTGAGGTGTGTGTGTGGGACAGGATTGGCTGTTTCATAGCTACTGAGGTGTGTGTGTGGGACAGGACTGGCTGTTTCCTAGTTGCTGAGGTGTGTGTGTGTGTGTGTGTGTGTGGGACTGACTGTTTCATAGCTACTGAGGTGTGTGTGTGGGACTGGCTGTTTCACAGCTACTGAGGTGTGTGTGTGGGACTGGCTGTTTCACAGCTACTGAGGTGTGTGTGTGAGACTGGCTGTTTCACAGCTACTGAGGTGTGTGTGTGTGTGTGTGTGTGTGGGGGACTGGCTGTTTCACAGCTACTGAGCTGTGTGTGTGTGGGGGGGACTGGCTGTTTCATAGCTACTGAGGTGTGTGTGTGTGTGTGTGTGGGACTGGCTGTTTCATAGCTACTGAGGTGTGTGTGTGTGTGTGTGTGTGGGACTGGCTGTTTCACAGCTACTGAGCTGTGTGTGTGGGACTGGCTGTTTCATAGCTACTGAGGTGTGTGTGTGGGACTGGACTGGCTGTTTCATAGCTACAGATGTGTGTGTGTGTGTGACTGGACTGGCTGTTTCTTAGCTACTGAGATGTGTGTGTGTGTGTGTGTGTGTGTGTGACTGGACTGGCTGTTTCTTAGCTACTGAGGTGTGTGGGACAGGACTGGCTGTTTCTTAGCTACTGAGATGTGTGTGTGGGACTGGACTGGCTGTTTCCTAGCTACTGAGGTGTGTGTGTGGGACTGGACTGGCTGTTTCCTAGCTACTGATGTGTGTGTGTGTGTGGGACTGGACTGGCTGTTTCCTAGCTACTGAGGTGTGTGTGTGTGGGACTGGACTGGCTGTTTCCTAGCTACTGAGGTGTGTGTGTGTGGGACTGGACTGACTGTTTCATAGCTACTGAGGTGTGTGTGTGTGGGACTGGACTGACTGTTTCATAGCTACTGAGGTGTGTGTGTGTGTGTGTGGGACTGACTGTTTCATAGCTACTGAGGTGTGTGTGTGTGGGACTGACTGTTTCATAGCTACTGAGGTGTGTGTGTGTGTGGGACTGACTGTTTCATAGCTACTGAGGTTGTGTGTGTGTGTGTGTGTGTGTGTGTGTGTGGTGTGGGGGACTGACTGTTTCATAACTAATGAGGTGTGTGTGTGTGTGTGGGACTGACTGTTTCATAGCTACTGAGGTGTGTGTGGGACTGACTGTTTCATAGCTACTGAGGTGTGTGTGGGACTGACTGTTTCATAGCTACTGAGGTGTGTGTGTGTGTGTGGGACTGGGTGTTTCATAGCTACTGAGGTGTGTGTGTGTGGGACTGGGTGTTTCATAGCTACTGAGGTGTGTGTGGGACTGACTGTTTCATAGCTACTGAGGTGTGTGGTGTGTGTGTGTGGACTGGCTGTTTCTACAGCTACTGAGGTGTGTGTGTGGGATCATTGCTCTTTCCTAGCTACTGAGGTGTGTGTGTGTGTGTGTGGACTGTTGTTTCCTAGCACTGAGCTGTGTGTGTGTGACTGGACTGGCTGTTTCCTAGCTACTGAGGTGTGTGTGGGACTGGACTGCTCTGTAGCCACTGAGGTGTGTGGACTGGCTGTTCATGAAGCACTGAGGTGTGAATCGGTCAGTTTCCATAGCCACTGGAGGTGTGTGTGTGGGACTGGCTGTTTCCTAGCTACTGAGGTGTGTGTGTGGGACTGACTGTATCATAGCTACTGAGGTGTGTGTGTGTGTGTGTGTGTGTGTGTGTGCGTGTGTGTGTGTGTGTGTGTGTGGGACTGGCTGTTTCACAGCTACTGAGGTGTGTGTGTGGGACTGGCTGTTTCACAGCTACTGAGGTGTGTGTGTGAGACTGGCTGTTTCACAGCTACTGAGGTGTGTGTGTGTGTGTGAGACTGGCTGTTTCACAGCTACTGAGGTGTGTGTGTGTGTGTGTGTGTGTGTGTGTGTGTGTGTGTGTGTGGGACTGGCTGTTTCACAGCTACTGAGCTGTGTGTGTGTGGGGGGGACTGGCTGTTTCATAGCTACTGAGGTGTGTGTGTGTGTGTGTGGGACTGGCTGTTTCATAGCTACTGAGGTGTGTGTGTGTGTGTGTGGGACTGACTGTATCATAGCTACTGAGGTGTGTGTGTGTGTGTGTGTGTGTGGGACTGGCTGTTTCACAGCTACTGAGGTGTGTGTGGGGACTGGCTGTTTCATAGCTACTGAGGTGTGTGTGGTGGGACTGGCTGTTTCCACAGCTACTGAGGTGTGTGTGTGATGTGGACTGGCTGTTTCACAGCTACTGAGCTGTGTGTGTGTGTGTGGGGGGACTGGCTGTTTCATAGCTACTGGGAGGTGTGTGTGTGTGTGTGTGGACTGGCTGTTTCATAGCTGCTGAGGTGTATGTGTGTGGGACTGGCTGTTTCATAGCCGCTGGAGGTGTATGTGTGTGGGACTCGCTGCTCTCATAGCCACTGGAGGTGTGTGTGTGTGGGAATGGCGGTTTCACAGCTACTGAGCTGTGGG
>NW_025759028.1:0-4799 GCF_021184085.1 Oncorhynchus gorbuscha | reverse complement strand
CTACCCTTACCCTGTAGTATGTACTGAAACTACCCACTACCCTGTAGTATGTACTGAAACTACCCACTACCCTGTAGTATGTACTGAAACTACTCACTACCCTGTAGTATGACTTGAAACTACTCATTACCCTTACCCTGTAGTATGTACTGAAACTACCCACTACCCTGTAGTATGTACTGAAACTACCCACTACCCTTACCCTGTAGTATGTACTGAAACTACCCACTACCCTGTAGTATGTACTGAAACTATTCACTACCCTTACCCCTATAGTATGTACTGAAACTATTCACTACCCTGTAGTATGTACTGAAACTATTCACTGCCCTTACCCTGTAGTATGTACTGAAACTACCCTACTTACCCCTATAGTATGTACTGAAACTATTCACTCCCTTACCCTGTAGTATGTACTGAAACTATTCACTACCCTTACCCTGTAGTATGTACTGAAACTATTCACTGCCCTGTAGTATGTACTGAAACTATTCACTACCCTTACCCCTATAGTATGTACTGAAACTATTCACTACCCTGTAGTATGTACTGAAACTATTCACTACCCTTACCCTATAGTATGTACTGAAACTACCCTTACCCCTATAGTATGTACTGAAACTATTCACTACCCTTACCCTGTAGTATGTACTGAAACTACCCACTACCCTGTAGTATGTACTGCAACTACCCACTACCCTTACCCTGTAGTATGTACTGAAACTACCCACTCACCCTGTAGTATGTACTGAAACTACCCACTACCCTTACCCTGTAGTATGTACTGAAACTACTCCTACCCTTACCCTATAGTATGTACTGAAACTACCCACTACCCTTACACTGTAGTATGTGGAGCTACTCACTGCCACTGTGGTATGCTAGAACTACTCACTGCCTTGCCCTGTGGTATGTGCTGGAGCTATTCCTGCCCTTGCCCTGTGGTATGTGCTGAGCTATTTCACTGCTCTTGCCCTGTGGTATGTGCTGGAGACTATTCACTGCCCTTACCCTGTGGTGCATGTACTGGGGAGCTATTCACCGTCATGCCCTGTAGTGTGTGCACAAGACTGTTCACTGCCCTGTGGTGTGTATGTACTGGAGCTATTCACTGCATACCCTGTGGTATGTGCTGAACTATTCACTGCCCTGTGGTGTGTGCTGGAGCCTATTCTGCCCATACCCTGTGGTGTGTGCCTGCTCACTGCCTGGTGTCCACTTTCACTGCCTTACCCTGTGGTATGTGCTGGAGGCTTCTCTGCCCTTACCCTGTGTGTGCGGAGCTGTTCACTGCCCGTGGTGTGTGCTGGAGCCTATTCACTGCCCTTGCCCTGTGGTAATGTGCTGGAGCTATTCACTGCCCTTGCCCCTGTGGTGTGTGCTGGAATATTCACTGCCCTTGCCCTGTGGTATGTGCTGGGCTGTTACTGCCCTTGCCCTATGGTATGTGCAGACTGTTCACTACCCTTACCCTGTGGTGTGTTAACTGAGCTACCCTTACCCCAAATGGCCAATGTGCTGAGGCAACTATTCACTTCCATACCCTGTGGTATGTACTGTGAACTGTTCACTTTGCCCTGTAGTATGTACTGAAAACTGCCCACTGCCCTGTGGTATCTGCTGGAAACTATCCACTGCCCCTGTGGTATGTACTGAAACTATTCACTACCCTGTAGTATGTACTGAAACTATTCACTACCCTGTAGTATGTACTGAAACTATTCACTACCCTGTAGTATGTACTGAAACTACTCACTACCCATACCCTGTAGTATGTACTGAAACTATCCACTACCCTGTAGTATGTACTGAAACTATTCACTACCCTACACTGTAGTATGTACTGAAAACTACCCACTACCCTTACCCCTATAGTATGTACTGCTGGAGCTATTCACTACCCTGTAGTATGGACTGAAACTATTCACTGCCCTGTGGTATGTACTGAAACTATTCACTGCCCTTGCCCCTGTGGTATGTACTGAGCTATTCACTGCCACTGTAGTATGCTGAAACTATTCACTGCCCGCAGTGGTATGTGCTGAGACTATTCACTGCCCTTACCCTGTAGTATGTACTGAAAGTATTCACTGCCCCTTGCCTGTGGTATGTGCTGAAACTATTCACTACCCTTGCCCTATGGTATGTACTGGAACTATTCACTGCCCTGTAGTATGTACTGAAACTATTCACTACCCTTACCCTGTGCTGAAACTATTCACTACCCTTACCCTGTAGTATGTACTGAAACTATTCACTACCCTGTAGTATATACTGAAACTACCCACTACCCTTACCCTGTAGTATGTACCGCCCTCCTTTCGGAAAAGCTGACCACGACTCCATTTGTTGATCCTGCCTACAGACAGAAACTAAAACAAGCTCCCGGCTGAGGTCTGTTCAACGCTGGTCCGACCAATCTGATTCCCACACTCCAAGACTGCTATCACTTGGACTGGGATATGTTTCGTACTGCGTCAGACAACAACATTGTGAATACGCTGATTCGGTGTGCGAGTTCGTAGAACGTGCATTGAAGATGTCGTTCCCATAGCAACGATTAAAACATTCCCAAACCAAAACCGTGGATTGATGGCAGCATTCACGTGAAACTGAAACGCGAACCACTGCTTTTAATCATGGCAAGTGACTGGTAACATGACCGAATACAAACAGTGTAGCTATTCCCTCCCGCAAGGCAATCAAACAAGCTAGCGTCAGTATAGAGACAAAGTAGAATCTCAATTCAACAGCTCAGACACAAGAGGAATGTGGCAGGGTCTACAGTCAGTCACGGATTACAAAAACCGGACCAGGATGTCTTGCTCCCAGGCAGACTAAATCATTTTTGCCCGCTTTGAGGACAATACAGTGCCACTGACCACGTCCTGCAACTAAAACATGCGGCCTCTCCTTCACTGCAGCCGAGGTGAGTAAAACATTAAATTGACGGCATCCCCAGCCGCGCCCTCAGAGCATGCGCATGAACCAGCTGGCTGGTGTGTTTACGGACATATTCAATCAATCTATCAGTCTGCTCTTCCCACATGCTTCAAGGGGGCCACCATTGTTCTGATCCCAAGAAAGCTAAGGTAACTGAGCTAAGCGACTACCGCCCCGTCGCACTCACTTCCCGTCATCATGAGTGCTTTGAGAGATTAGTCAAGGACCATATCACCTCCACCTACCTGACACCCAGACCCACTCCAATTTGCTTCGCCCAAATAGGTCCACAGACTGATGCAATCTCAACCACTCTGCACACTGCCCTATCCCATCTGGACAAGAGGAATACCTATGTGAGAATGCTGTTCATCGACTACAGCTCGGCATTTAACACCATAGTACCCTCCAAGCTCGTCATCAAGCTCGAGACCCGGGGTCTCGACCCCGCCCTGTGCAACTGGGTACTGGACTTCCTGAAGGGCCGTCCCCAGGTGGTGAGGGTAGGCAACAACATCTCCACCCCGCTGATCCTCAACACCGGGGCCCCACAAGGTTGCGTTCTGAGCCCTTTGCTGTACTCCCTGTTCACCCACGAATGCGTGGCCACGCACGCCTCCAACTCAATCATCAACTTTGCAGACGACACAACAGTGGTAGGCTTGATTACCAACAACGACGAGACGGCCTACAGGGAGGAGGTGTGGGCCCTCGGAGTGTGGTGTCAGGAAAAGAACCTCACACTCAACGTCAACAAAACTAAGGAGATGATTGTGGACTTCAGGAAACAGCAGAGGGAACACCCCCTATCCACATCGATGGAACAGTAGTGGAGAGGGTAGCAAGTTTTAAGTTCCTCGGCATACATATCACAGACAAACTAAATTGGTCCACCCACACAGACAGCATCGTGAAGAAGGCGCAGCAGCGCCTCTTCAACCTCAGGAGGCTGAAGAAATTCGGCTTGTCACCAAAAGCACTCACAAACTTCTACAGATGCACAATCGAGAGCATCCTGGCGGGTTGTATCACCGCCTGGTACAGTAACTGCTCCGCCCACAACCGTAAGGCTCTCCAGAGGGTAGTGAGGTCTGCACAACGCATCACCGGGGGAGAACTACCTGCCCTCCAGGACACCTACACCACCCGATGTTACAGGAAGGCCATAAAGATCATCAAGGACATCAACCACCCGAACCACTGCCTGTTCACCCCGCTATCATCCAGAAGGCGCGGTCAGTACAGGTGCATCAAAGCTGGGACCGAGAGACTGAAAAACAGCTTCTATCTCAAGGCCATCAGACTGTTAAACAGCCACCACTAACATTGAGTGCCTGCTGCCAACACACTGACTCAACTCCAGCCACTTTAATAATGGGAATTGAAGGGAAATTATTTAAAATATATCACTAGCCACTTTAAACAATGCTACCTAATATAATGTTTACATACCCTACATTATTCATCTCATATGTATATGTATATACTGTACTCTATATCATCTACTGCATCTTTATGTAATACATGTATCACTAGCCACTAACTATGCCACTTTGTTTACATACTCATCTAATATGTATACACTGTACACGATACCATCTACTGTATCTTGCCTATGCCGCTCTGTACCATCACTCATTCATATATCTTTATGTACATATTCTTTATCCCCTTACACTTGTGTGAATAAGACAGTAGTTTTGGAATTGTTAGTTGGATTACTCGTTGGTTATTACTGCATTGTTGGAACTAGAAGCACAAGCATTTCGCTACACTCGCATTAACATCTGCTAACCATGTGTATGTGACAAATACAATTGGATTTGATTTTGATTTGATTTGTACTGAAACTACCC
>NW_025759027.1:0-4800 GCF_021184085.1 Oncorhynchus gorbuscha | reverse complement strand
TATGTCATTCAGCCCTCGATAATCCACGCAGGGGCGCAGAGTACCGTCCTTCTTCTTAACAAAAAGAACCCCGCCCCGGCCGGAGAGGAAGAAGGCACTATGGTACCGGCGTCAAGAGACACAGACAAATAATCCTCGAGAGCCTTACGTTCGGGAGCCGACAGAGAGTATAGTCTACCCCGAGGAGGAGTGGTCCCCGGAAGGAGATCAATACTACAATCATACGACCGGTGAGGAGGAAGGGAGTTGGCTCGGGACCGACTGAAGACCGTGCGCAGATCATGATATTCCTCCGGCACTCCTGTCAAATCGCCAGGTTCCTCCTGAGAAGTAGGGACAGAAGAAACGGGAGGGATGGCAGACATTAAACACTTCACATGACAAGAAACGTTCCAGGATAGGATAGAATTACTAGACCAATTAATAGAAGGATTATGACATACTAGCCAGGGATGACCCAAAACAACAGGTGTAAACGGTGAACGAAAAATCAAAAAAGAAATAGTCTCACTGTGGTTACCAGATACTGTGAGGGTTAAAGGTAGTGTCTCAAATCTGATACTGGGAAGATGACTACCATCTAAGGCGAACATGGGCGTAGGCTTCTCTAACTCTCTGAAAGGAATGTCATGTTTCCGAACCCATGCTTCGTCCATGAAACAACCCTCAGCCCCAGAGTCTATCAAGGCACTACATGTAGCACCCGAACCGGTCCAGCGTAGATGGACCGACAAAGTAGTACAGGATCTTGATGGAGAGACTTGAGTAGTTGCGCTCACCTGTAGCCCTCCGCTTACAGATGAGCTCTGGCTTTTACTGGACATGAATTAACAAAATGTCCAGCAACTCCGCAATAGAGGCACAGGCGGTTGGTGATCCTCCGTCCCTCTCCTTAGTCGAGATGCGAATCCCTCCCAGCTGCATGGGCTCAGACTCTGAGCCAGAGGAGGGAGATGGTTGCGATGCGGAGCAGGGAAACACCGTTGATGCGAGCTCTCTTCCACGAGCCCGGTGACGAAGATCTACCCGTCGTTCTATGCGGATGGCGAGAGCAATCAAAGAGTCCACATCTGAAGGAACCTCCCGGGAGAGAATCTCATCCTTAACCACTGCGTGAGTCCCTCCAGAAAACGAGCGAGCAGCGCCGGCTCGTTCCACTCACTAGAGGCAGCAAGAGTGCGAAACTCAATAGAATAATCCGTTATGGACCGTTCACCTTGGCATAAGGAAGCCAGGGCCCTAGAAGCCTCCCTACCAAAAACTGAACGGTCAAAAACCCGAATCATCTCCTCTTTAAAGTTCTGGAACTTGTTAGAGCAATCAGCCCTTGCCTCCCAGATAGCTGTGCCCCATTCTCGAGCCCGGCCAGTAAGGAGTGAAATGACGTAAGCAACCCGAGCTCTCTCTCTAGAGTATGTGTTGGGTTGGAGAGAGAACACAATCTCACACTGCGTGAGAAAGGAGCGGCACTCAGTGGGCTGCCCGGAGTAGCAAGGTGGGTTATTAACCCTAGGTTCTGGAGGCTCGGCAGGCCAGGAAGTAACAGGTGGCACGAGACGTAGACTCTGGAACTGTCCAGAGAGGTCGGAAACCTGAGCGGCCAGGTTCTCCACGGCATGGCGAGCAGCAGACAATTCCTGCTCGTGTCTGCCGAGCATGGCTCCTTGGATCTCGACGGCAGTGTAACGAGCGTCTGAAGTCGCTGGGTCCATTCCTTGGTCGGTTCCTTCTGTCATGCAGGTGAAAGAGGACCCAAAAGCGACTTGGCGAAAACAGAGTCTTTAATCCAGTAAAGTAAATACAAACAAAAAACACAACTTTCACTCGAAATGACGAGGACAAACTGGAGACTCGATCTTGAACAGCAGGTGAACAGCAGGTTGCCTCGGGAAGGCACTTGAACCAGACAGACTCAGACACCTGCTCACCACGCAGCATCTGAGGAAAACACGACACGACAGGGCGATACACAAACACAGCACGGTGAATTCTAGACAAGGAACCGACAGGACAGGAACGGAACACAAAGGAAGAAATAGGGACTCTAATCAGGGGAAAGGATCGGGAACAGGTGTGGGAAGACTAAATGATTGATTAGGGGAATAGGAACAGCTGGGAGCAGGAACGGAACGATAGAGAGAAGAGAGAGCGAGAGAGTGAGAGAGGGAGGGGGAGAGAGAGGGATAGAAAGAGGGAAAGAACCTAATAAGACCAGCAGAGGGAAACGAATAGAATGGGAAGCACAGGGACAAGACAAGATAATAAATGACAAAACATGACAGTACCCCCCACTCACCGAGCGCCTCCTGGCGCACTCGAGGAGGAATCCTGGCGGCAACGGAGGAAATCATCAATGAGTGAACGGTCCAGCACGTCCCGAGACGGAACCCAACTCCTCTCCTCAGGACCGTAACCCTCCCAATCCACTAAGTATTGGTGACCCCGTCCCCGAGAACGCATGTCCATGATCTTATGTACCTTGTAAATAGGTGCGCTCTCGACAAGGACGGGAGGGGGGAGGGAAGACGAACGGGGGTGCGAAGAAAGGGCTTAACACAGGAGACATGGAAGACAGGATGGACGCGACGAAGATGTCGCGGAAGAAGCAGTCGCACAGCGACAGGATTGACGACCTGGGAGACACGGAACGGACCAATGAACCGCGGAGTCAACTTACGAGAAGCTGTCGTAAGAGGAAGGTTGCGAGTGGAAAGCCACACTCTCTGGCCGCAACAATACCTTGGACTCTTAATCCTGCGTTTATTGGCGGCTCTCACAGTCTGTGCCCTGTAACGGCAAAGTGCAGACCTCACCCTCCTCCAGGTGCGCTCACAACGTTGGACAAACGCTGAGCGGAGGGAACGCTGGACTCGGCAAGTTGGGATGAGAACAGAGGAGGCTGGTAACCCAGACTACTCTGAAACGGAGATAACCCGGTAGCAGACGAAGGAAGCGAATTGTGAGCGTATTCTGCCCAGGGGAGCTGTTCTGCCCAAGACGCAGGGTTTCTGAAAGAAAGGCTGCGTAGTATGCGACCAATCGTCTGATTGGCCCTCTCTGCTTGACCGTTAGACTGGGGATGAAACCCGGAAGAGAGACTGACGGACGCACCAATCAAACGACAGAACTCCCTCCAAAACTGTGACGTGAATTGCGGGCCTCTGTCTGAAACGGCGTCTAACGGGAGGCCATGAATTCTGAATACATTCTCGATAATGATTTGTGCCGTCTCCTTAGCGGAAGGAAGTTTAGCGAGGGGAATGAAATGTGCCGCCTTAGAGAACCTATCGACAACCGTAAGAATCACAGTCTTCCCCGCAGACAAAGGCAGACCGGTAATGAAGTCTAAGGCGATGTGAGACCATGGTCGAGAAGGAATGGGGAGCGGTCTGAGACGACCGGCAGGAGGAGAGTTACCCGACTTAGTCTGCGCGCAGTCCGAACAAGCAGCCACGAAACGGCGCGTGTCACGCTCCTGAGTCGGCCACCAAAAGCGCTGGCGAATAGACGCAAGAGTGCCTCGAACACCGGGATGACCAGCTAACTTGGCAGAGTGAGCCCACTGAAGAACAGCCAGACGAGTGGAAACAGGAACGAAAAGGAGGTTACTAGGACAAGCGCGCGGCGACGCAGTGTGCGTGAGTGCTTGCTTAACCTGTCTTTCAATTCCCCAGACTGTTAACCCGACAACACGCCCATAAGGAAGAATCCCCTCGGGATCAGTAGAAGCCACAGAAGAACTAAACAGACGGGATAAGGCATCAGGCTTGGTGTTCTTGCTACCCGGACGGTAAGAAATCACAAACTCGAAACGAGCGAAAAACAACGCCCAACGAGCTTGACGGGCATTAAGTCGTTTGGCAGAACGGATGTACTCAAGGTTCTTATGGTCTGTCCAAACGACAAAAGGAACGGTCGCCCCTCCAACCACTGTCGCCATTCGCCTAGGGCTAAGCGGATGGCGCAGCAGTTCACGGTTACCCACATCATAGTTGCGCTCAGATGGCGACAGGCGATGAGAAAAATAAGCGCAAGGATGAACCTTATCGTCAGACTGGAAGCGCTGGGATAGAATGGCTCCCACGCCTACCTCTGAAGCGCCAACCTCGACAATGAATTGTCTAGTGACGTCAGGAGTAACGAGGATAGGAGCGGACGTAAAACGTTCTTTTAGAAGATCAAAAGCTCCCTGGGCGGAACCGGACCACTTAAAACACGTCTTGACAGAAGTAAGAGCTGTGAGAGGGGCAGCAACTTGACCGAAATTACGAATGAAACGCCGATAGAAATTAGCGAAACCTAAAAAGCGCTGCAACTCGACACGTGACCTTGGAACGGGCCAATCACTGACAGCTTGGACCTTAGCGGAATCCATCTGAATGCCTTCAGCGGAAATAACGGAACCGAGAAAAGTAACGGAGGAGACATGAAAAGAGCACTTCTCAGCCTTTACGTAGAGACAATTCTCTAAAAGGCGCTGTAGAACACGTCGAACGTGCTGAACATGAATCTCGAGTGACGGAGAAAAAATCAGGATATCGTCAAGATAGACAAAAACAAAGATGTTCAGCATGTCTCTCAGAACATCATTAACTAATGCCTGAAAACAGCTGGCGCATTGGCGAGACCGAACGGCAGAACCCGGTACTCAAAATGCCCTAACGGAGTGTTAAACGCCGTTTTCCACTCGTCCCCTCTCTGATGCGCACGAGATGGTAAGCGTTACGAAGGTCCAACTTAGTAAAGCACCTGGCTCCTTGCAGAATCTCGAAGGCTGATGACATAAGGGGAAGCGGATAA
>NW_025759026.1:0-4800 GCF_021184085.1 Oncorhynchus gorbuscha | reverse complement strand
TGTCATGTTTTGTCATTGATTATCATGTCTTGTCCCTGTGCTTCCCCTTCTATTCGTTTTGTGTATCGCCCTGTCATGTCGTGTTTCCCTCAGATGCTGCGTGGTGAGCAGGTGTCTGAGTCTGTTTGGTTCAAGTGCCTTCCCGAGGCAACCTGCTGTTCAAGATCGAGTCTCCAGTCGGTTCTCGTCATTTCGAGTGAAAGTTGTGTTTTTGATTGTATTTTACGTTACTGGATTAAAGACTCTGTTTTCGCCAAGTCGCTTTTGGGTCCTCATTCACCTGCATGACAGAAGGATCCGACCAAGGAATGGACCCAGCGACTACAGACGCCGTAACACTGCCGTCGAGATCCAAGGAGCCATGCTCGGCAGACACGAGCAGGAATTGTCTGCTGCTCGCCATGCCGTGGAGAACCTGGCCGCTCAGGTTTCCGACCTCTCTGGACAGTTCCAGAGTCTTCGTCTCGTGCCACCTGTTACTTCCTGGCCTGCCGAGCCTCCAGAACCTAGGGTTAATAACCCACCTTGCTACTCCGGGCAGCCCACTGAGTGCCGCTCCTTTCTCACCCAGTGTGAGATTGTGTTCTCTCTCCAACCCAACACATACTCTAGAGAGAGAGCTCGGGTTGCTTACGTCATTTCACTCCTTACTGGCCGGGCTCGAGAGTGGGGCACAGCTATCTGGGAGGCAAGGGCTGATTGCTCTAACAAATACCAGAACTTTAAAGAGGAGATGATTCGGGTTTTTGACCGTTCAGTTTTTGGTAGGGGAGGCTTCTAGGGCCCTGGCTTCCTATGCCAAGGTGATCGATCCATAACGGATTACTCTATTGAGTTTCGCACTCTTGCTGCCTCTAGTGAGTGGAACGAGCCGGCGCTGCTCGCTCATTTTCTGGAGGGACTCCACGCAGTGGTTAAGGATGAGATTCTCTCCCCGGGAGGTTCCTTCAGATGTGGACTCTTTGATTGCTCTCGCCATCCGCATAGAACGACGGGTAGATCTTCGTCACCAGGCTCGTGGAAGAGAGCTCGCATCAACGGTGTTTCCCTGCTCCGCATCGCAACCATCTCCCTCCTCTGGCTCAGAGACTGAGCCCATGCAGCTGGGAGGGATCGCATCTCGACTAAGGAGAGGGAACGGAGGATCACCAACCGCCTGTGCCTCTATTAGCGGAGTTGCTGGACATTTTGTTAATTCATGTCCAGTAAAGCCAGAGCTCATCTGTAAGCGGAGGGCTACAGGTGAGCGCAACTACTCAAGTCTCTCCATCAAAATCCTGTACTAGCTTTGTCGGTCCATCTACGCTGGACCGGTTCGGTGCTACATGCAGTGCCTTGATAGACTCTGGGGCTGAGGGTTGTTTCATGGACGAAGCATGGGTTCGGAAACATGACATTCCTTTCAGAGAGTTAGAGAAGCCTACGCCCATGTTCGCCTTAGATGGTAGTCATCTTCCCAGTATCAGATTTGAGACACTACCTTTAACCCTCACAGTATCTGGTAACCACAGTGAGACTATTTCTTTTTTGATTTTTCTGCTCACCTTTACACCTGTTGTTTTGGGTCATCCCTGGCTAGTATGTCATAATCCTTCTATTAATTGGTCTAGTAATTCTATCCTATCCTGGAACGTTTCTTGTCATGTGAAGTGTTTAATGTCTGCCATCCCTCCCGTTTCTTCTGTCCCTACTACTCAGGAGGAACCTGGCGATTTGACAGGAGTGCCGGAGGAATATCATGATCTGCGCACGGTCTTCAGTCGGTCCCGAGCCAACTCCCCTTCCTCCCTCACCGGTCGTATGATTGTAGTATTGATCTCCTTCCGGGGACCACTCCATCTCGGGGTAGACTATACTCTCTGTCGGCTCCCGAACGTAAGGCTCTCGAGGATTATTTATCTGTGTCTCTTGACGCCCGGGTACCATAGTGCCTTCTTCCTCCTCCGGCCGGGGCGGGGTTTTTTTGTTAAGAAGAAGGACGGTACCTGCGCCCCCTGCGTGGATTATCGAGGGCTGAATGACATAACGGTTAAGAATCGTTATCCGCTTCCCCTTATGTCATCAGCCTTCGAGATTCTGCAGGGAGCCAGGTGCTACTAAGTTGGACCTTCGTAACGCTTACCATCTCGTGCGCATCAGAGAGGGGGACGAGTGGAAAACGGCGTTTAACACTCCGTTAGGGGCATTTTGAGTACCGGGTTCTGCCGTTTGGTCTCGCCAATGCGCCAGCTGTTTTCAGGCATTAGTTAAATGTGATGTTCTGAGAGACATGCTGAACATCTTTTGTTTTTGTCTATCTTGACGATATCCTGATTTTTTCACCGTCACTCGAGATTCATGTTCAGCACGTTCGGCGTGTTCTACAGCGCCTTTAGGAATTGTCTCTACGTAAAGGCTGAGAAGTGCTCTTTTCATGTCTCCTCCGTTACTTTTCTCGGTTCCGTTATTTCCGCTGAAGGCATTCAGATGGATTCCGCTAGGTCCAAGCTGTCAGTGATTGGCCCGTTCCAAGGTCACGTGTCGAGTTGCAGCGCTTTTTTAGGTTTCGCTAATTTCTATCGGCGTTTCATTCGTAATTTCGGTCAGGTGCTGCCCTCTCACAGCTCTTACTTCTGTCAAGACGTGTTTTAAGTGGTCGGTTCCGCCCAGGAAGCACTTTGATCTTCTAAAGAGCGTTTACGTCCGGCTCCTATCCTCGTTACTCCTGACGTCACTAGACAATTCATTGTCGAGGTTGGCAGAGAATAGGCGTAGAACCATTCTATCCCAGCAGCACCAGTCTGACGATAAGGTTCATCCTTGCGCTTATTTTTCTCATCGCCTGTCGCCATCTGAGCGCAACTATGATGTGGGTAACCGTGAACTGCTCGCCATCCGCTTAGCCCTAGGCGAATGGCGACAGTGGTTGGAGGGGGCGACCGTTCCTTTTGTTGTTTGGACAGACCATAAGAACCTTGAGTACATCCGTTCTGCCAAACGACTTAATGCCCGTCAAGCTCGTTGGGCGTTGTTTTTCGCTCGTTTCGAGTTTGTGATTTCTTACCGTCCGGGTAGCAAGAACACCAAGCCTGATGCCTTATCCCGTCTGTTTAGTTCTTCTGTGGCTTCTACTGATCCCGAGGGGATTCTTCCTTATGGGCGTGTTGTCGGGTTGACAGTCTGGGGAATTGAAAGAAAGGTTAAGCAAGCACTCACGCACACTGCGTCGCCGCGCGCTTGTCCTAGTAACCTCCTTTTCGTTCCTGTTTCCACTCGTCTGGCTGTTCTTCAGTGGGCTCACTCTGCCAAGTTAGCTGGTCATCCCGGTGTTCGAGGCACTCTTGCGTCTATTCGCCAGCGCTTTTGGTGGCCGACTCAGGAGCGTGACACGCGCCGTTTCGTGGCTGCTTGTTCGGACTGCGCGCAGACTAAGTCGGGTAACTCTCCTCCTGCCGGTCGTCTCAGACCGCTCCCCATTCCTTCTCGACCATGGTCTCACATCGCCCTAGACTTCATTACCGGTCTGCCTTTGTCTGCGGGGAAGACTGTGATTCTTACGGTTGTCGATAGGTTCTCTAAGGCGGCACATTTCATTCCCCTCGCTAAACTTCCTTCCGCTAAGGAGACGGCACAAATCATTATCGAGAATGTGTTCAGAATTCATGGCCTCCGACGCCGTTTCAGACAGAGGCCCGCAATTCACGTCACAGTTTTGGAGGGAGTTCTGTCGTTTGATTGGTGCGTCCGTCAGTCTCTCTTCCGGGTTTCATCCCCAGTCTAACGGTCAAGCAGAGAGGGCCAATCAGACGATTGGTCGCATACTACGCAGCCTTTCTTTCAGAAACCCTGCGTCTTGGGCAGAACAGCTCCCCTGGGCAGAATACGCTCACAACTCGCTTCCTTCGTCTGCTACCGGGTTATCTCCGTTTCAGAGTAGTCTGGGTTACCAGCCTCCTCTGTTCTCATCCCAGCTTGCCGAGTCCAGCGTTCCCTCCGCTCAAGCGTTTGTCCAACGTTGTGAGCGCACCTGGAAGGAGGGTGAGGTCTGCACTTTGCCGTTACAGGGCACAGACTGTGAGAGCCGCCAATAAACGCAGGATTAAGAGTCCAAGGTATTGTTGCGGCCAGAGAGTGTGGCTTTCCACTCGCAACCTTCCTCTTACGACAGCTTCTCGTAAGTTGACTCCGCGGTTCATTGGTCCGTTCCGTGTCTCCCAGGTCGTCAATCCTGTCGCTGTGCGACTGCTTCTTCCGCGACATCTTCGTCGCGTCCATCCTGTCTTCCATGTCTCCTGTGTCAAGCCCTTTCTTCGCACCCCCGTTCGTCTTCCCTCCCCCTCCCGTCCTTGTCGAGAGCGCACCTATTTACAAGGTACATAAGATCATGGACATGCGTTCTCGGGGACGGGGTCACCAATACTTAGTGGATTGGGAGGGTTACGGTCCTGAGGAGAGGAGTTGGGTTCCGTCTCGGGACGTGCTGGACCGTTCACTCATTGATGATTTCCTCCGTTGCCGCCAGGATTCCTCCTCGAGTGCGCCAGGAGGCGCTCGGTGAGTGGGGGTACTGTCATGTTTTGTCATTGATTATCATGTCTTGTCCCTGTGCTTCCCCTTCTATTCGTTTCCCTCTGCTGGTCTTATTAGGTTCTTTCCCTCTTTCTATCCCTCTCTCTCCCCCTCCCTCTCTCACTCTCCCGCTCTCTCTTCTCTCTATCGTTCCGTTCCTGCTCCCAGCTGTTCCTATTCCCCTAATCAATCATTTAGTCTTCCCACACCTGTTCCCGATCCTTTTCCCTGATTAGAGTCCCTATTTCTCTC
>NW_025759025.1:0-4802 GCF_021184085.1 Oncorhynchus gorbuscha | reverse complement strand
CTGTCTATAAGAGGTGTTATCATCTGTCTATAAGAGGTGTTATCATCTGTCTATAAGGCGTGTGTCAGGACCCGGTTACCAACCCGGGTCTCAGGAGTGAGAAACAGTTACTAAACCAACTGAGCCACGAATAGTCAGCAGAACCCAGAAGATGAGGCAGACACAGCAGTACTTGAGACGGTGTATTTAATGAAGTAAAAGTGAAGTTCTTCAGGAAAACATGTAACTCCACAACCTCAAAGGAATTCCACAAGAACAAAGGTAATCCTCCAAGACAAAAAGGTAAATCCACAAGGTGGAAGGTATAGCACAAAAAAGCCTCAAAAGATACTTAAAAACAAACAAACAAGAACAAAAAAACAGAATTCCACAAGAGAGTCCACCGGGATCAATAAGAGTTCACAGAGTACTAGGGCTGGGTGCTAACATACAAACACAGAGCCAAGAACTGAGTAAAACAAAGGGTTTAAATACAATCAGGGGAAACGAGGCACAGGTGCAAATAATAATGGGGATCAAGGGAAAAGAAAAGGTCAAAAGGCACAATGGGGGCATCTAGTGACCAAAAACCGGAACAACTCTGGCCAATCTGGCCAAATCCTGACAGAATCCCCCCCCTAGGAACGGCTCCTGACGTTCCTACCAGCTCTCTCAGGGTGGAGGGCCCTGAACTGACGAATGAGGTCAGGGTCCAGTATGTCTTTGGCAGGAACCCAGGAGCGCTCCTCGGGACCGTAGCCTTCCCAGTCCACCAGATACTGCCAGGACCGCTGCACCCGGCGGGAATCCAGTATCCGATGGACGGTATAAGCCGGCTGGCCTCCAATGACACGAGGCGGAGGGGGAGGTCTGTCTGCTGGGACAAGGGGAGAAAAAACAACAGGTAAGGAATAAGGAAATGTGAAACGTGGGATTAATCTTAAGGGATCTGGGTAAGTGTAGGCGATAAGAAACAGGGTAAACTCTCCTGGCAACCTTAAAGGGACCGATGTATTTTTGGGACAGCTTGCGAGACTCCACCCGTAGTGGTAAGTCTCTTGTGGAGAGCCAGACTCTCTGGCCGGGCGCAGGAGTAGGCCGGGGACGGCGACGTCTGTTGGCTTGTTGTTGGTACCTCTGTGAGGAACGCATAAGATTAAGACGGCTCTTCCTCCACATAAGCCGACAGCGTCTGACGAACTTCAAGGCTGAAGGCACTCTGACTTCTGCCTCCTGGTCCGGGAACAATGGAGGGGCATAGCCAAACTGACACTCGTGCGGGGACATACCAGTGGAGGAGCGCAAGGTGTTGTGCGCGTATTCAGCCCAAACAATGAAGGACGACCATGTGGACGGGTTGTTACGAGTCATACATCGGAGGGTGGTTTCCAGCTCTTGATTCATCCTCTCTGTTTGGCCGTTGGATTCCGGATGGTACCCTGAAGATAGACTGTCAGAAACCCCCATGAGTTGGCAGAAGGCCTTCCAAAACCTAGAGGCGAACTGGGGACCTCTGTCAGAAACCATATCTTGAGGAATGCCGAAGACTCGGAACACATGATTAATTACCAACTCAGCCGTTTCCTTGGCAGAAGGTAACTTAGTCAGAGGGACGAACCTGGCCGCCTTTGAAAACCTGTCGATAATGACTAGGATAGTAGTATTGCCATGGGATGGAGGAAGGCCAGTAATAAAGTCCAACGAGATATGGGACCAGGGTCTGTGGGGAACAGGTAAAGGGTGAAGGAGTCCTTGCGGGCGGAGGTGACAAGATTTGCCCTGGCAGCACATGGGGCAGGCATTGACGAAAGTGGCAACGTCTTGTCTTATGGTAGGCCACCAGAACTTACGCTGGATGAACTCCAAGGTGCGACCTACGCCCGGGTGACAGGTGAGGCGAGAGGAGTGCCCCCACAGAAGGACCTGAGTCCTCACTGCCTTGGGGACAAACAACCGATTGGCAGGACCTCCTTTCGGGTCCGGTTCAATAGCTTGAGCTCGTCTCACGGTATCCTCAACTTGCCACGAGATCGGAGCCACGATCTTAGCAGCAGGAAGGACAGGCATGTCCGTGTCATCTCGAATGGCAGGAGCGTAGACTCGGGACAGGGCATCCGGTTTGAGATTCTTCGACCCGGGCCGATAGGTGAGGATAAACTGGAATCGATTGAAGGAAAGAGACCATCTAGCTTGTCTAGAGTTCAACCGCTTCGCCTGCTGGATATACTCCAGATTTTTGTGGTCCGTAAGCACTTGAAACGGGTGAGAAGCCCCCTCGAGCCAGTGTCTCCATTCCTTCAATGCCATCTTAACCGCTAGTCGGTAGTATCAGGATGCGAGCAGAGAGGACGCGCTGCTTGAGTCCTTGGAAGGCCGTCTCAGCTTCTCTTCCCCACAAAAACCTTGCATTGCCACCCTTGGTTAAAGCTGAGAGAGGGGCTGCCACCAAGCTGAAGTTCGTGATGAACTTGCGGTAAAAGTTAGTGAAGCCCAGGAAACGCTGAACTTCCTTAGCGGATTTGGGGGTGGGCCAATCCGCTACCGCCCCTACCTTCCTGGGGTCCATTTGGACTCGACCGGGTTCCACTACAAATCCCAGGAATTGTACTCGGGATGAATGGAATTCACATTTTTCCGGCTTAACGTACAGATGGCTGTCTAGGAGGCGTTTGTGTACTTGTCTGACATGCTTTGTGTGTTCTTGAAGAGAGCTCGAAAAGATGAGGATGTCATCCAAGTAAACGAACACAAATATGTTAAGCATATCCCTAAGCACATCGTTTATGAGCGCTTGGAACACCGCTGGGGCGTTGGTCAGGCCGAAGGGCATCACCAAGTATTCATAGTGACCAGTAGGTGTGTTGAAAGCGGTCTTCCACTCGTCACCAGGTCTGATCCGCACAAGATGGTATGCGTTCCGCAGGTCAAGCTTAGTGAAAACAACTGCTTCCTGGAGCAGCTCGAAGGCTGTGGCCATAAGGGGTAGCGGGTAACGGTTACGGATGGTTATGGCATTGAGTCCCCGGTAGTCGATGCAAGGACGTAATCCACCGTCTTTCTTGGCCACAAAGAAAAACCCTGCTCCCGCCGGGGAGGTGGATGGACGCATGAGGCCTGCTTCCAGAGCGTCCTTGATGTAGGTATCCATA
The DNA here is from genome assembly GCF_021184085.1 of Oncorhynchus gorbuscha. Lineage (NCBI taxonomy): Eukaryota > Metazoa > Chordata > Actinopteri > Salmoniformes > Salmonidae > Oncorhynchus > Oncorhynchus gorbuscha. Next base: position 1,674 of record NW_025759025.1, on the reverse strand, counting down.
GCAGCTCGTTCGGGTGGAGATAGGGAAAAGTAAAACAAAGGGTTTAAATACAATCAGGGGAAACGAGGCACAGGTGCAAATAATAATGGGGATCAGGGGAAAAGAAAAGGTCAAAAGGCACAATGGGGGCATCTAGTGACCAAAAACCGGAACAACCCTGGCCAAATTCTGACAGCGTGCTATCATATGTCTATAAGAGGTGTTATCATCTGTCTATAAGAGGTTTTATCATCTGTCTATAAGAGGTGTTATCATCTGTCTATAAGAGGTGCTATCATCTGTCTATAAGGGGTGTTATCATCTGTCTATAAGAGGTGTTATCATCTGTCTATAAGGGGTGCTATCATCTGTCTATAAGAGGTGTTATCATCTGTCTATAAGAGGTGTTATCATCTGTCTATAAGGGGTGTTATCATCTGTCTATAAGAGGTGTTATCATCTGTCTATAAGGGGTGCTATCATCTGTCTATAAGAGGTGTTATCATCTGTCTATAAGAGGTGTTATCATCTGTCTATAAGAGGTGCTATCATCTGTCTATAAGAAGTGCTATCATCTGTCTATAAGAGGTGTTATCATCTGTCTATAAGAGGTGTTATCATCTGTCTATAAGAGGTGTTATCATCTGTCTATAAGGGGTTTTATCGTTAGTGTATAAAGAGTGGTATCATTTTGAACTCTTTTATAGTTTGACTGCTGAAAGAGGCCTTTATGAAATCTATAGTCATCGCCAGGGTCAGCTAGAGGGATTGATATAAAGGCCTGGGGAGACTAGTCCTCTCTGGTAAACAACCACACATCTCATCACCAGGGTCAGCTAGAGGGATTGATATAAAGGCCTGGGGAGACTAGTCCTCTCTGGTAAACAACCACACATCTCATCACCAGGGTCACCTAGAGGGATTGATATAAAGGCCTGGGGAGACTAGTCCTCTCTGGTAAACAACCACACATCTCATCACCAGGGTCAGCTAGAGGGATTGATATAAAGGCCTGAGGAGACTAGTCCTGTCTGGTAAACAACCACACATCTCATCACCAGGGTCAGCTAGAGGGATTGATATAAAGGCCTGGGGAGACTAGTCCTCTCTGGTAAACAACCACACATCTCATCACCAGGGTCAGCTAGAGGGATTGATATAAAGGCCTGGGGAGACTAGTCAACCACACATCTCACCAGGGTCACCTAGGTAAACAACCACACATCTCATCACCAGGGTCACCTAGAGGGATTGATATAAAGGCCTGGGGAGACTAGTCCTCTCTGGTAAACCACCACACATTTCATCACCAGGGTCAGCTAGAGGGATTGATATAAAGGCCTGGGGAGACTAGTCCTGTCTGGTAAACAACCAAACATCTTATCTACCTCTCAGCGAGCTCCTGGAAAGCAGGTCAGAAAACATCAATTTCTCATCAAGACAACGTTGTTTGCGTCCATTTTTGAACAATTAAGAGAAGGAAGAGAGGCGGAGTTGGCGTTTGGCAGCTGATTATGTCACCGTGCGCTAGCTGAGATCACACAGGGTCGTCTGATAATGAGGGGAGCTGATAGCCAAAGTGTCAATATGCCAAAGAAAAACATCTGAATGTCTGAACAGGGACCCCTTGTGCTTCGTTCTTCAGATACCTCTGATGATTCACTGTCTGATAAACATACACATGGACTTCTTTAT
>NW_025759024.1:0-2500 GCF_021184085.1 Oncorhynchus gorbuscha | reverse complement strand
TAGGTCTGGTAGGACCACTAGATACCACTAGACAGTAGGTCTGGTAGGACCACTAGATACCACTAGACGGTAGGTCTGGTAGGACCACTAGATACCACTAGACAGTAGGTCTGGTAGGACCACTAGATACCACTAGACGGTAGGTCTGGTAGGACCACTAGATACCACTAGACAGTAGGTCTGGTAGGACCACTAGATACCACTAGACGGTAGGTCTGGTAGGACCACTAGATACCACTAGACAGTAGGTCTGGTAGGACCACTAGATACCACTAGATACCACTAGATACCACTAGACAGTAGGTCTGGTAGGACCACTAGATACCACTAGACAGTAGGTCTGGTAGGACCACTAGATACCACTAGATACCACTAGATACCACTAGATACCACTAGATACCACTAGATACCACTAGACGGTAGGTCTGGTAGGACCACTAGATACCACTAGACAGTAGGTCTGGTAGGACCACTAGATACCACTAGACGGTAGGTCTGGTAGGACCACTAGATACCACTAGATACCACTAGACGGTAGGTCTGGTAGGACCACTAGATACCACTAGATACCACTAGATACCACTAGACAGTAGGTCTGGTAGTGCCACTAGATACCACTAGACAGTAGGTCTGGTAGGACCACTAGATACCACTAGACAGTAGGTCTGGTAGGACCACTAGATACCACTAGACAGTAGGTCTGGTAGGACCACTAGATACCACTAGACAGTAGGTCTGGTAGGACCACTAGATACCACTAGATACCACTAGATACCACTAGACAGTAGGTCTGGTAGGACCACTAGATACCACTAGACGGTAGGTCTGGTAGAACCACTAGATACCACTAGACGGTAGGTCTGGTAGGACCACTAGATACCACTAGACAGTAGGTCTGGTAGTGCCACTAGATACCACTAGACAGTAGGTCTGGTAGGACCACTAGATACCACTAGACAGTAGGTCTGGTAGGACCACTAGATACCACTAGACAGTAGTTCTGGTAGGACCACTAGATACCACTAGACAGTAGGTCTGGTAGGACCACTAGATACCACTAGACGGTAGGTCTGGTAGGACCACTAGGATACCACTAGACAGTAGTTCGTGACCACTAGATACCACTAGACAGCAGGTCTGGTAGACCACTAGATACCACTAGACGGTAGGTCTGGTAGGATCTAGATACCACTAGACAGTAGGTCTGGTAGGACCACTAGATAAATTACTCAGATACCACTTCGATACCACTAGACGGTATGGCAGTGCCACTAGATACCACTAGACAGTAGGTCTGGTAGGACCACTAAATACCACTAGACAGTAGGTATGGTAGTGCCACTAGATACCACTAGACAGTAGGTCTGGTAGGACCACTAGATACCACTAGACAGTAGGTATGGTAGGACCACTAGATACCACTAGACAGTAGGTCTGGTAGGACCACTAGATACCATTAGATACCACTAGACGGTAGGTCTGGTAGGACCACTAGATACCACTAGATACCACTAGACGGTAGGTCTGGTAGGACCACTAGATACCATTAGATACCACTAGACACCACTAGATACCACTAGATACCACTAGACGGTAGGTCTGGTAGGACCACTAGATACCACTAGACAGTAGGTCTGGTAGGACCACTAGATACCACTAGATACCACTAGACACCACTAGACGTTAGGTCTGGTCGGACCACTAGATACCACTAGACAGTCGGTCTGGTAGTGCCACTAGATACTACTAGATAGTATTTCTTGAAGGACCACTAGATACCACTAGACAGTAGGTCTGGTAGGACCACTAGATACCATTAGATACCACTAGATACCACTAGACAGTGGGGTTGGTAAGACAACTAGACGGTAGGTCTGGTAGGACCACTAGATACCACTAGACAGTAGTTCTGGTAGGACCACTAGATACCACTAGACGGTAGGTCTGGTAGGACCACTAGATACCACTAGACGGTAGGTCTGGTAGTGCCACTAGATACCACTAGATAGTAGTTCTGGTAGGACCACTAGATACCACTAGACAGTAGGTCTGGTAGGACCACTAGATACCACTAGACGGTAGGTCTGGTAGGACCACTAGATACCACTAGATACCACTAGATACCACTAGACAGTAGGTCTGGTAGGACCACTAGATACCACTAGACAGTAGTTCTGGTAGGACCACTAGATACCACTAGACAGTAGGTCTGGTAGGACCACTAGATACCACTAGATACCACTAGACAGTAGGTCTAGTAGGACCATAATTACCACTAGATACCACTAGATACCACTAGATACTAGGCGGTAGGTCTAGTAGGACCACTAGATACCACTAGATAGTAGTTCTGGTAGGACCACTAGATACCACTAGATACCACTAGATACCACTAGACGGTAGGTCTAGTAGGACCACTAGATACCACTAGACAGTAGGTCTGGTAGGACCACTAGATACCACTAGATACCACTAGATACCACTAGATACCACTAGACGG
>NW_025759023.1:0-4804 GCF_021184085.1 Oncorhynchus gorbuscha | reverse complement strand
TACATTTTGGAATATAATGCTTAATTTATATGTGTTGAAAAAGACTGGCATTTGTAAATAAAAATCCAAGGTAATATACTGCTAAATTAGAATGAATATTTCTAAGTAACAACCAACAACTTGAAAATATGACATTCAAAGTATCATTATTATGTTGGACTGGCATGCTAAATCTAGTTCTGAATGTCAATTGTGCTTATAACATTTCAACGGACGTTGTCTTGATCTTTCTCCTCTGGAAAGGCCATGCGGCAGGTAAGGATCAAATTATAACGTGGAATGTAGTTTGGATCTCTCTACATATATTTTAGCCAATTTCGAAAATATTTGTGGAAAACGTTAGAAAATATTCTTCAAGTACAAAAAGCCTTTAGCTAGCAATATTGCCATAGCATGTTAAATTTGCATGTTGATAAGCTAGCTTTGCAAGTGGTGGGCAGGCTACTAGCTAGTAAGTTAGCAGTGCATTTAATCACCTTTGCGCTGTTTCTAACCTTTGCCTTTTTTTGTGTAAGTTTTATATGAACCAAAATAGCTATGTAACATATTACCCACCTAGCTTCCCAAAACATGCATTGTCAGCAAGCATTAGAGTAGAACGGTGCCATTGCAATTTAATATTTGCTCCCCCAGTCACACTGTACAAGAGGAAGCAGTTTAAGAAAAACCTTTCTGTGGTGAAGCGGGTAGAATATGTACTTTATGTACTTGATGCAAAGAAAGGAAGAAGTTTTCAGTGTGTTCCTATTCTGCAGTCCCTGTTACAAGTATTGAGCAACAAGAATTTTCAGGAGAAAAGCTTTAAAAAGTAGGCCTACAAGTTTTTCTCGATTACAAGTATTTTTATGATGGCACACATTTCAAAGAAAATGACTGTTTATCAGGAGATGAATTAACCCTATCTTTACTTCTCTATGTTGATGACTTTGAAGTGTGCAATCCCCTTGGAACATCCCGCGAAAAGCACGATATCCCAGGAGTCTATTGGGTGTTGACAAATGTCCCATTACAGTTTAGGTCCACACTCAAGTCTATTTACTTAGCTGTTCTCTGCAAGTCTGTTGATGTTAAAACATACGGATATGGGAAGGTGCTACTACAGACACTTTTAAAAGATCTTGCAAAATTGTAGGAAGAATAACTTTTCATTCCTGTGCTGGGAAAGATACTGAAGGGCACTGTTATTTGTGTGGTGGCAGATAATCTTGGAGCCCACTCTACTGGTGGATTTGTAGAGAGTTTTAGTGCAACGCATGTCTGCAGGTTCTGTTCGGCTGAGCTGTCTGAGATCCAGGTAAAAGAAGTGAGAACTGGGGCATTCCAACCCAGAACAAAAAAGCAACATTCTGAACAAATACAGACAGTTTTAGAAAATTCCACCTAAATACATTGCTATGCTATGGTGTGAAAAAGCAATGTGCTTTGACTGAAAAACTGAAATATTTTGACGTGCTGTCTGGCTGTCCACCAGATGTGCTGCATGACTTTTTTGAGGGAATCCTGCCTCTGGAACTGGCATTGTGCTTAAAGGTTTTAATGAAGAATAAATATTTTACTCTGTTGAAACTCAACAATCTTATCACCCAGTTCCCCTGTAAGTGGAGTGATAAAACTGACTGCTCAAAATCAATTCCTCTTGACTTGATGAATCCAAGGAAAATAACTATTGGAGGAAATGCTCATGAAAACTGGTGCCTACTGCGTCTGCTTCCATTCATTATAGGAACTAAAATACATGTAGGTGAACCATCATGGGAAATTCTTATGAACCTCAAAGATATTGTTGAACTTGTGGTTTCGCCAATTCACACAAAACAATCAATTTGGTACCTTGACAGCAAGATATCCAAGCACAGGCATAGATTCTTAGAGGTTTTTCCTCAGGGTAGTTTTATCCTGAAACATTTCAATGAACTCTACCCGCAGCTGATGAAGGCGTGTGGACACCTTATAGCTTTTTGGACTCTATGCGATTTGAAGCTAAACACAGCTTTTTTAAACGGATTGTTCGACAGACCGACAGCTTTCGAAACATTTTGCTGTCACTTGCAGTTAAGCATTAACTAATGCTTGCATACCATCTGCATGGCACCAATCTTGTCAAGCCTGCCTTATCTGCCACAAAGCTGTCCACTGTTGCTTTGGAGATATTAAAGGATGACAAAGGAAGCGGTACAATTTTCTTTTCTAGATGAGACTTTTGTTCAGATGGCAAACACACTTTCCTGCAATGGTACCAACTACTCGGTTGGAATGATCCTAACCTACGGATCCACTGGAGGTCTACCAGACTTTGAAATAATTCGAATGACCGTTGTTCATGGTGAACTTGCTTCTATTGCCAAGTGTCAGAATGCTTGGTATAATGAGCACTTTAGGGAGCTGGAATCCACACAGAAGCTTGTCATTAAGCAAAAGGAGTTGGCAGACATCTACCCATTAACAGCATACGCTTTTGGCCAAGGTAACCCTGAAGCACCATATTTGCCTGCAATATTAGGTAACAACCTTGGCCAGCAGCATACCACCCTGCATACCACTGCTGGCTTGCTTCTGAAGCTAAGCAGGGTTGGTCCTGGTCAGTTCCTGGATGGGTGACCAGATGCTGCTGGAAGTGGTGTTGGAGGGCCAGTAGGAAGCACTCTTTCCTCTGATCTAAAACAAAATATCCCAATCCCCCCGGGCAGTGATTGCCCTGTGTAAGGGTGCCGTCTTTCAGATGGGACGTTAAACAGGTGTCCTGACTCTCTGTGGTCACTAAAGATCCCATGGCACTTCTTGTAAGAGTAGGGGTGTTAACCCCAGTGTCCTGGCTAAATTTCCAACCCTCAAACCATCACAGGCACCTAATAATCCCAATTTACAATTGGCTCATTCATCCCTCTCCTCTCCCCTGTAATTATTCCCCAGGTTGTTGCTGCAAATGAGAACATGTTCTCAGTCAATTTACCTGGTAAAATAACAGATAAATAAAATGGAATAGTTTTAAATGTGGTCTATTTATACATGGGTTTAAAAACAAAGCATAAGTCATGACGAATTTGGTATAGAATTGCTTGGTTTTGGACGTTTATTATTATGAGATCTAGTAAGCAGCACTTGATATCGATTTAATGGGACACCAATGTTTGACATCATACCCATTTGATAACGTTAATGCATTTTCTTGACAGGATCACTATCGCTACAACCGAATAGGATTGTCTACCAGGCTACAGGCCCTATTGGAGGGCCCTGATATCCGTAAGCTAACATTGCCTTCTGGAATCCCTGCTACTGTGGCTGCGCATGGCACAATTGTGAAGAGACATTTCATCTTAAAAAATAATTTGTTCTACAGTACATGGACAGTGCATTTGGAGATCAGTTATTTTCTTTTCTTGATACTGAAGACCTAAAGGATGAAGACAACATCAAAGTGGATGACCTTGATTCCCCACCTCTTATTACTTTAAATGTACAAGAACTCAATAACAGTTCCACAGAGACATCTGATGAGAAGGGCTCCCGTGGATCACGTGATACTGTCCTCTCCAGAAAGTACCTCTTCCCAACGCTCCAGTCCGTGGCCATCTGAGCCTGAAGTTCCTCGCTTTGCTTATGATACAGAGCTCATTCTTGAGGCAGCTAAGGAAGCACACACGAAGGATGGAACACTAATCAACAATCTGTGAAATCAGCCATCCTGGAAAAACTGAAAGGATCTTTCAGTTAACAGCCTATCCATCATGTCTACATATTTGTCAGGTTGCAGAAGCTTTGGTAAAAAAAAGTATGCATGTCTTAAAGAGCCTGGGTCCTTCTCAGGCCTGTATGGATGGCAAACCAGCCTGAAGTACAAGATGGGCAATTACAGATCGAAACTGAGAGGAATTGGTTGCCCAGAACTGGAAGTGAACTCTGTCAAGAGAAAATTACCAGAGGACAGGTCCGTTGCCAAGAACAACGAACATACAAAAAAACAAAGAAGGCGGAGGTAAATGACCTCCCACCCCACCCTGTTGGAGAAACAGATGAGACCCTGGAGAGGGAGCGAGTGGAGCTACTGGGAGAAGTACAAATATGTGACAACCACAACATTGTGAGTGCCAAAATGGCAAAGACCTTCTCATATGGAAGACAAGATGTCGTTCAGGCCCTTCCCGTGAAGGACTTCAAAGAAAGACGGCCAGCCCTGTTCCAGCCCACTCAGGTACAAAATACAGCTGAATGAAAAGAGTCAATGTAAGTAAAAAAAGTATTTTGATTTAAATATTTATAAGATCTTTTTTTTTCTCTCTCTCAAGGAAGAATTCAGAAGAATTACAACCCTTGCTCTTGAGTCCAACGTATTTACACCAAAACTATTGGACTTGTTTAAGTCAAAAGGAGGTGCTGTAAAGGCAGACAAGCAGATAATCATTGAAGTTCTGTACAGGGTATGCACAGTAACACCTTCACAATAGTATTTAGGTTATATTGTGCATTTATTTGCCGGTATTAAATGCAATTATTTGCATAACATTATATTACAGTGTAATACCATCCAGGAAAGAAGAGACAGTGTGATCCTTGGCTTGATCATACACCCCTGCAAGAGGGTTGAAGACCTTATCACAGAATACAAGGTAAAGGTTTTTATTTCTGTATCCTTATTTATCTTTAAATTAGGTATCTTCTTTTCTTTCCCTCTCTTTCCTCTCAAGTTTCACAGTTAATCTAGTAGCCTAGTCTGTTATTTCTTAATTTTTTCACTCGGGATGCTGACGACACCATGATCCGAGAGGACCTCGTTCAGCAGGTGATGAAGGTGTTCACTGTGAAG
>NW_025759022.1:0-4804 GCF_021184085.1 Oncorhynchus gorbuscha | reverse complement strand
GTGTGTGTGTGTTTGTTTCTAGTGTTGGTGTGCGTGAATGTGTGTGTGTGTGTGTATGTGTGTGTGTGTGTACGATTTTCTGTGCGTGTGTGTGTGTGTGTGTGTGTATGTGTGTGTGTGCGTGTGTGCGTGTGTGTGTGCGTGTGTTTATGTGTGTGTGTGTGTGCGTGTGAGTGTGTGTGTGTGTGTGTGTGTGTGTGTGTGTGTGTGTGTGCGTGCGTGCGTGTGTGCGTGTGTGTGTGCGTGCGTGCGTGTGCGTGTGCGTGCGTGCGTGCGTGCGTGCGTGCGTGCGTGTGTGTGTGTGTGTGTGTGTGTGTGTGTGTGTGTGTGTGTGTGTGTGTGTGTGTGCTAGCGACTAGTTATTACCCCCAGGGATTCTTCCCGTCCCCATAGATAGATGTGTTACGTCAGGGTGTGTGTGTGGGTTCGGGCCAATCAGGGCTTTAGCTGTGTGAGGCCGACCAATCATCTTAAAGCTCCTCAGGGCACCTGATACCACCCTGGGCCATGTCATCACCAGGACAGGAAATTACGTAAGCGTTGTCTATCAAACGGCGCCCTCCTCCCATTGGCTCTGGTCAAAAGTAGTATACATAGGAATAGGGTGTATACTATACACTATATGTAGGGGTAGGGTGTATAATATACACTATATGTAGGGTGTATACTATACACTATACATAGAGATAGGGTGTATACTATACACTATATGTAGGGGTAGGGTGTATACTATACACTATATGTAGTGTGTATACTATACACTATATGTAGGGGTAGGGTATATACTATACACTATATGTAGGGGTAGTGTGTATACTATACACTATATGTAGTGTGTATACTATACACTATATGTAGGGTAGAATATATATACACTATATGTAGGGTAGGGTGTATACTATACACTATATGTAGTGTGTATACTATACACTATATGTAGGGGTAGGGTGTATACTATACACTATATGTAGGGGTAGTGTGTATACTATACACTATATGTAGGGAGTAGGGTGTATACTATACACTATATGTAGGGGTAGGGTATATACTATACACTATATGTAGGGGTAGGGTGTATACTATACACTATATGTAGGGGTAGGGTGTATACTATACACTATATGTAGGGGTAGGGTGTATACTATACACTATATGTAGGGTGTATTGCTGAGACCCTCCGCTCCGTGTCGGAGGAGAAGTGGGGAAAAGACCAACTGTGCTGCACAGTAGGATACAGCACCGTCGCCTCCAGCTACATAACTATGTGTCCACTTGGGTATGTCAACTGTGCATGAAGAGAGAGGAGGGAGGGAGGGAGAGAGAGAGAGACAGAGAGAGGAGGGAGGGAGGGAGGGAAGTGATGGAGAGAGGGAGGGAGGGGGAGGAGGGAGGGAGGGAGGGAGGGAGGGAGGGAGGGAGGGAGGGAGGGAGGGAGAGTGATGGAGAGAGAGACAGAGAGGAGGGTTCTGTGTTCTGTCGGTATGATGTGTGTATTTATCTCAGTTACTGGTTATATACAGTATGATGTGATTGTTTTATCTCTGGATTACTGGTTATATACATGTAATAGAGATGTATTATTTATCTCTATGGTTACTGGTTTATATACAACAGTATGATGTATTTATCTTTATGGTTACTGGTTATATACGGTCATGATGCATTATTTATCTCTATGAAGTTACCGGTTATATACAGTATGATGTATTATTTATCTCTATAGTTACTGGTTATATACAGTATGATGTATGATTAGTTACTGGTTATATACAGTATGATCATTATTTTTATCTCTATGGTTACTGGTTATATACAGTATGATGTATTATTTATCTCTATGGTTACTGGTTATATACAGTATGATCGTATTATTTATCTCTATGGTTACTGGTTATATACAGTATGATGTATTATTTATCTCTATGGTTACTGGTTATATACAGTATGATGTATTGTTTATCTCTATGTTACTGGTTATATACAGTATGATGTATTATTTATCTCTATGGTTACTGGTTATATACAGTATGATTTATCCGTATTACTGTTATCTCTATGAGTATGCTACTGGTTATATACAGTATGATGTATTATTTATCTCTATGGTTACTGGTTATATACAGTATGATGTATTATTTATCTCTATAGTTACTGGTTATATACAGTATGATGTATTATTTATCTCTATGGTTACTGGTTATATACAGTATGATGTATTATTTATCTCTATGGTTACTGGTTATATACAGTATGATGTATTATTTATCTCTATGGTTACTGGTTATATACAGTATGATGTATTATTTATCTCTATGGTTACTGGTTATATACAGTATGATGTATGATTAGTTACTGGTTATATACAGTATGATGTATTATTTATCTCTATGGTTACTGGTTATATACAGTATGATGTATTATTTATCTCTATGGTTACTGGTTATATACAGTATGATGTATTATTTATCTCTATAGTTACTGGTTATATACAGTATGATGTATTATTAGTTACTGGTTATATACAGTATGATGTATTATTTATCTCTATGGTTACTGGTTATATACAGTATGATGTATTATTTATCTCTATGGTTACTGGTTATATACAGTATGATGTATTATTTATCTCTATGGTTACTGGTTATATACAGTATGATGTATTATTTATCTCTATGGTTACTGGTTATATACAGTATGATCATTTATTTATCTCTATAGTTACTGGTTATATACAGTATGATGTATTATTTATCTCTATGGTTACTGGTTATATACAGTATGATGTATTATTTATCTCTATGGTTACTGGTTATATACAGTATGATGTATTATTTATCTCTATAGTTACTGGTTATATACAGTATGATGTATTATTTATCTCTATGGTTACTGGTTATATACAGTATGATGTATTATTTATCTCTATGGTTACTGGTTATATACAGTATGATGTATTGTTATCTCTATGGTTACTGGTTATATACAGTATGATGTATTATTTATCTCTATGGTTACTGGTTATATACAGTATGATGTATTATTTATCTCTATGGTTACTGGTTATATACAGTATGATGTATTATTTATCTCTATAGTTACTGGTTATATACAGTATGATGTATTGTTATCTCTATGTTACTGGTTATATACAGTATGATGTATTATTTATCTCTATGGTTACTGGTTATATACAGTATGATGTATGATTTATCTCTAGTTACTGGTTATATACAGTATGATGTATTATTTATCTCTATGGTTACTGGTTATATACAGTATGATGTATTATTTATCTCTATGGTTACTGGTTATATACAGTATGATGTATTATTTATCTCTATGGTTACTGGTTATATACAGTATGATGTATTATTTATCTCTATGGTTACTGGTTATATACAGTATGATGTATTATTTATCTCTATGGTTACTGGTTATATACAGTATGATGTATTATTTATCTCTATGGTTACTGGTTATATACAGTATGATGTATTATTTATCTCTATGGTTACTGGTTATATACAGTATGATGTATTATTTATCTCTATGGTTACTGGTTATATACAGTATGATGTATTATTTATCTCTATGGTTACTGGTTATATACAGTATGATGTATTATTTATCTCTATGGTTACTGGTTATATACAGTATGATGTATTATTTATCTCTATGGTTACTGGTTATATACAGTATGATGTATTATTTATCTCTATGGTTACTGACTGTGTTCTGTCCGGTATGATGTATTATTTATCTCTATGGTTACTGGTTATATACAGTATGATGTATTATTAATCTCTATGGTTACTGGTTATATACAGTATGATGTATGTATTTAGGTTACTGGTTATATACAGTATGATCTATTATTTATCTCTATGGTTACTGGTTATATACAGTATGATGTATTATTTATCTCTATGGTTACTGGTTATATACAGTATGATGTATTATTTATCTCTATGGTTACTGGTTATATACAGTATGATGTATTATTTATCTCTATAGTTACTGGTTATATACAGTATGATGTATTATTTATCTCTATGGTTACTGGTTATATACAGTATGATGTATTATTTATCTCTATGGTTACTGGTTATATACAGTATGATGTATTATTTATCTCTATGGTTACTGGTTATATACAGTATGATGTATTATTTATCTCTATGGTTACTGGTTATATACAGTATGATGTATTATTTATCTCTATGGTTACTGACTGTGTTCTGTCCGGTATGATGTATTATTTATCTCTATGGTTACTGGTTATATACAGTATGATGTATTGATTAGTTACTGGTTATATACAGTATGATGTATGTTTATCTCTATGGTTACTGGTTATATACAGTATGATGTATTATTTATCTCTATGGTTACTGGTTATATACAGTATGATGTATTATTTATCTCTATGGTTACTGGTTATATACAGTATGATCTATTATTTATCTCTATGGTTACTGGTTATATACAGTATGATGTATTATTTATCTCTATGGTTACTGGTTATATACAAGTATGATGTATTATTTATCTCTATGGTTACTGGTTATATACAGTATGATGTATTATTTCTCACATGGTTACTGGTTATATACAGTATGATGTATTATTTATCTCTATGGTTACTGGTTATATACAGTATGATGTATTATTTATCTCTATAGTTACTGGTTATATACAGTATGATGTATGATTAGTTACTGGTTATATACAGTATGATCTATTATTTATCTCTATGGTTACTGGTTATATACAGTATGATGTATTATTAGTTACTGGTTATATA
>NW_025759021.1:0-4805 GCF_021184085.1 Oncorhynchus gorbuscha | reverse complement strand
GATAGAGGACCCAAAAGCGACTTAACAGAAACAGAGTTTATTCAAGTCCAAACAGGGAATAACAGAAATCCTCTAGTCTGTAGAGGGGAATAACAAGAGAAGCGGCCACAGACTGCAGGTCGCTTCGGGTAGGCGCAGGCCGTAGTAGACAGAGACACCTGCTCACACGCAGCATCTGATGAAGGCAAAAACACGACAGGACAGGGCGAAACACAATCACAGCATGGTGAATACTAAACAAGGAACCGACGGGACAGGAACGGAACACAAAGGAATAAATAGGGACTCTAATCAGGGGAAAGGATCGGGAACAGGTGTGGGAAGACTAAATGATGATTAGGGGAATAGGAACAGCTGGGAGCAGGAACGGAACGATAGAGAGAAGAGAGAGCGAGAGAGTGAGAGAGGGAGGGGGAGAGAGAGGGATAGAAAGAGGGAAAGAACCAAATAAGACCAGCAGAGGGAAACGAATAGAATGGGGAGCACAGGGACAAGACATGATAATAAATGACAAACATGACAGTACCCCCCACTCACCGAGCGCCTCCTGGCGCACTCGAGGAGGAATCCTGGCGGCAACGGAGGAAATCATCGATGAGTGAACGGTCCAGCACGTCCCGAGACGGAACCCAACTCCTCTCCTCAGGACCGTAACCCTCCCAATCCACTAAGTATTGGTGACCCCGTCCCCGAGAACGCATGTCCATGATCTTATGTACCTTGTAAATAGGTGCGCTCTCGACAAGGACGGGAGGGGGGAGGGAAGACGAACGGGGGTGCGAAGAAAGGGCTTAACACAGGAGACATGGAAGACAGGATGGACGCGACGAAGATGTCGCGGAAGAAGTAGTCGCACAGCGACAGGATTGACGACCTGGGAGACACGGAACGGACCAATGAACCGCGGAGTCAACTTACGAGAAGCTGTCGTAAGAGGAAGGTTGCGAGTGGAAAGCCACACTCTCTGGCCGCAACAATACCTTGGACTCTTAATCCTGCGTTTATTGGCGGCTCTCACCGTCTGTGCCCTGTAACGGCAAAGTGCAGACCTCACCCTCCTTCCAGGTGCGCTCACAACGTTGGACAAACGCTTGAGCGGAGGGAACGCTGGACTCGGCAAGCTGGGATGAGAACAGAGGAGGCTGGTAACCCAGACTACTCTGAAACGGAGATAACCCGGTAGCAGACGAAGGAAGCGACTCAGAGCGTATTCTGCCCAGGGGAGCTGTTCTGCCCAAGACGCAGGGTTTCTGAAAGAAAGGCTGCGTAGTATGCGACCAATCGTCTGATTGGCCCTCTCTGCTTGACCGTTAGACTGGGGATGAAACCCGGAAGAGAGACTGACGGACGCACCAATCAAACGACAGAACTCCCTCCAAAACTGTGACGTGAATTGCGGGCCTCTGTCTGAAACGGCGTCTAACGGAAGGCCATGAATTCTGAATACATTCTCAATAATGATTTGTGCCGTCTCCTTAGCGGAAGGAAGTTTAGCGAGGGGAATGAAATGTGCCGCCTTAGAGAACCTATCGACAACCGTAAGAATCACAGTCTTCCCCGCAGACAAAGGCAGACCGGTAATGAAGTCTAAGGCGATGTGAGACCATGGTCGAGAAGGAATGGGGAGCGGTCTGAGACGACCGGCAGGAGGAGAGTTACCCGACTTAGTCTGCGCGCAGTCCGAACAAGCAGCCACGAAACGGCGCGTGTCACGCTCCTGAGTCGGCCACCAAAAGCGCTGGCGAATAGACGCAAGAGTGCCTCGAACACCGGGATGACCAGCTAACTTGGCAGAGTGAGCCCACTGAAGAACAGCCAGACGAGTGGAAACAGGAACGAAAAGGAGGTTACTAGGACAAGCGCGCGGCGACGCAGTGTGCGTGAGTGCTTGCTTAACCTGTCTTTCAATTCCCCAGACTGTTAACCCGACAACACGCCCATAAGGAAGAATCCCCTCGGGATCAGTAGAAGCCACAGAAGAACTAAACAGACGGGATAAGGCATCAGGCTTGGTGTTCTTGCTACCCGGACGGTAAGAAATCACAAACTCGAAACGAGCGAAAAACAACGCCCAACGAGCTTGACGGGCATTAAGTCGTTTGGCAGAACGGATGTACTCAAGGTTCTTATGGTCTGTCCAAACGACAAAAGGAACGGTCGCCCCTCCAACCACTGTCGCCATTCGCCTAGGGCTAAGCGGATGGCGAGCAGTTCACGGTTACCCACATCATAGTTGCGCTCAGATGGCGACAGGCGATGAGAAAAATAAGCGCAAGGATGAACCTTATCGTCAGACTGGAAGCGCTGGGATAGAATGGCTCCCACGCCTACCTCTGAAGCGCCAACCTCGACAATGAATTGTCTAGTGACGTCAGGAGTAACGAGGATAGGAGCGGACGTAAAACGTTCTTTAAGAAGATCAAAAGCTCCCTGGGCGGAACCGGACCACTTAAAACACGTCTTGACAGAAGTAAGAGCTGTGAGAGGGGCAGCAACTTGACCGAAATTACGAATGAAACGCCGATAGAAATTAGCGAAACCTAAAAAGCGCTGCAACTCGACACGTGACCTTGGAACGGGCCAATCACTGACAGCTTGGACCTTAGCGGAATCCATCTGAATGCCTTCAGCGGAAATAACGGAACCGAGAAAAGTAACGGAGGAGACATGAAAAGAGCACTTCTCAGCCTTTACGTAGAGACAATTCTCTAAAAGGCGCTGTAGAACACGTCGAACGTGCTGAACATGAATCTCGAGTGACGGAGAAAAAATCAGGATATCGTCAAGATAGACAAAAACAAAGATGTTCAGCATGTCTCTCAGAACATCATTAACTAATGCCTGAAAAACAGCTGGCGCATTGGCGAGACCGAACGGCAGAACCCGGTACTCAAAATGCCCTAACGGAGTGTTAAACGCCGTTTTCCACTCGTCCCCTCTCTGATGCGCACGAGATGGTAAGCGTTACGAAGGTCCAACTTAGTAAAGCACCTGGCTCCCTGCAGAATCTCGAAGGCTGATGACATAAGGGGAAGCGGATAACGATTCTTAACCGTTATGTCATTCAGCCCTCGATAATCCACGCAGGGGCGCAGAGTACCGTCCTTCTTCTTAACAAAAAGAACCCCGCCCCGGCCGGAGAAGAAGAAGGCACTATGGTACCGGCGCCAAGAGACACAGACAAATAATCCTCGAGAGCCTTACGTTCGGGAGCCGACAGAGAGTATAGTCTACCTCGAGGAGGAGTGGTCCCCGGAAGGAGATCAATACTACAATCATACGACCGGTGAGGAGGAAGGGAGTTGGCTCGGGACCGACTGAAGACCGTGCGCAGATCATGATATTCCTCCGGCACTCCTGTCAAATCGCCAGGTTCCTCCTGAGAAGTAGGGACAGAAGAAACGGGAGGGATGGCAGACATTAAACACTTCACATGACAAGAAACGTTCCAGGATAGGATAGAATTACTAGACCAATTAATAGAAGGATTATGACATACTAGCCAGGGATGACCCAAAACAACAGGTGTAAACGGTGAACGGAAAATCAAAAAAGAAATAGTCTCACTGTGGTTACCAGATACTGTGAGAGTTAAAGGTAGTGTCTCAAATTTGATACTGGGAAGATGACTACCATCTAAGGCAAACATGGGCGTAGGCTTGTCTAACGGTCTGAAAGGAATGTTATGTTTCCGAACCCATGCTTCGTCCATGAAACAACCCTCAGCCCCAGAGTCAATCAAGGCACTGCATGTAGCACCCGAACCGGTCCAGCGTAGATGGACCGACATAGTAGTACAAGATCTAGATGAAGGGACCTGAGTAGTAGCGCTCACCAGTAGCCCTCCGCTTACTGATGGGCTCTGGCCTCTTACTGGACATGAATTAACAAAATGTCCAGCAACTCCGCAATAGAGGCACAGGCGGTTGGTGATCCTCCGTTCCCTCTCCTTAGTCGAGATGCGAATCCCTCCCAGCTGCATGGGCTCAGTCTCAAAGCCAGAGGAGGGAGATGGTTGCGATGCGGAGCAGGGAAACACCGTTGATGCGAGCTCTCTTCCACGAGCCCGGTGACGAAGATCTACCCGTCGCTCTATGCGGATGGCGAGAGCAATCAAAGAGTCCACATCTGATGGAACCTCCCGGGAGAGAATCTCATCCTTAACCACTGCGTGGAGTCCCTCCAGAAAACGAGCGAGCAGCGCCGGCTCGTTCCACTCACTAGAGGCAGCAAGAGTGCGAAACTCAATAGAATAATCCGTTATGGACCGTTCACCTTGGCATAAGGAAGCCAGGGCCCTAGAAGCCTCCCTACCAAAAACTGAACGGTCAAAAACCCGAATCATCTCCTCTTTAAAGTTCTGGAACTTGTTAGAGCAATCAGCCCTTGCCTCCCAGATAGCTGTGCCCCATTCTCGAGCCCGGCCAGTAAGGAGTGAAATGACGTAAGCAACCCGAGCTCTCTCTCTAGAGTATGTGTTGGGTTGAGAGAGAACACAATCTCACACTGCGTGAGAAAGGAGCGGCACTCAGTGGGCTGCCCGGAGTAGCAAGGTGGGTTATTAACCCTAGGTTCTGGAGGCTCGGCAGGCCAGGAAGTAACAGGTGGCACGAGACGTAGACTCTGGAACTGTCCAGAGAGGTCGGAAACCTGAGCGGCCAGGTTCTCCACGGCATGGCGAGCAGCAGACAATTCCTGCTCGTGTCTGCCGAGCATGGCTCCTTGGATCTCGACGGCAGTGTAACGAGCGTCTGAAGTCGCTGGGTCCATTCCTTGGTCGGTTCCTTCTGTCATGCAGGTGATAG